>NC_060269.1:153655155-153708023 GCF_021613505.1 Equus quagga | reverse complement strand
TGAAGATGATTCCTCACCCGAGTAGACTGGAGAGGAGTCCCCACAGTAGACTGAAAGTGAGTGTCCCCTCAGTGGACTGAATATGAGTCTGTCTTCACTAAGGGTCGTTGCTTATACTGTCCTCAGTTTGTCTTCAACAGGGTTACTGGACTAGGAGAGGAGGGAGGCACCATTTATATGGACACTCTAGAATCCAACAAGCCACAGCTGTGCCCCCAGAGACCTTCTGAGTACATGTGGACAGTAAGCCACCTGTAAGGACAGCAGCAAACAGGATATCCAGACAGCACTCTCAGCAGTGTTTGCTGTTGCCCAGAGAATGATGTCAGTGGCTCTGCCTCAGGGCCCTTCTGGCCTGTTGTATTTGTAGCAGTAATACTCATTCAGAGAGAGAATGTGGGTCCTGGTAAATCAACTGAAGAGCAGGATCAGATCCTCTGTCATATGGAAGGTCCTGGACAGAGTCCTAGAGTCTGGATGGTGACAGCCACACTGTCCTCAGGGCAGCTCTGACCAAGCCAGACCCCACCAGGAAATGGCAGTGGAGCTTAAGGAACTTGGGGTAGCCGCTGTCCTTAGTGCTGTGAAGAAATCTAGTGAGAGAGACATTCACCTTGTCCCATCCAGCCCTAGTGAGTGAAGTCTGAACCCCAGGTAGGAGGAGTGGGGAGGTATTTCAGCTCTGTGTGCTATCAGGAAGAATTCGCAAAAGAGCTGCTCAGGAGGAGAATGGGCTGAGCAGAATGGACTGTGGAAATTGAGTTCCCTGTTACAGGAGATGTGCAGAAATGAATTGACAGAAGAGTTTTAGATGTGGTTACACTAGGTGACCTGTGAGGCCCCCTACATCTCTAAGATTTCATGTGAGGGATAAATCTGTCGCTGACAGTGGAGCTCGTTGTACTTTGTGTTTGATGCTACGTGCTAGTGACGGGGTTTGCCGAGAACCATTGTGGGGAGATACTCATCTGTGATCGTAAGTGTGAACAAAGGCCTGTGGGTGTGTAAGCACTGCCAGTCCTCATGTTGCATGGGGAGGCTAGCCATCCCTGATGATGTCCTGTCACGGAGAACCCTGCAGTCTGGAAGCTTATTTGCAGAGGACTTCCACTTCCTCTCTGCCTGCATTTGGTATTTCCTTCTGCAGGAATTGATGCTGTTAACTAGAGGTGGGAATCCTAATTTATCCCTGACTTTCCCATCATGTTTTGTCAGTGTAAGCTTTTGATGATACGAATAACTTGTGACCTTCTTGTCACAAGTTATATATTCTCTGATGACTTCAGAGAAATGGCATAACTAAAATGATAATTTAGGTGAAGAGAAGGTAAATGAACATTTATTGAACACTGTCAAGCACTGTGCTAAGAAATTTGTAGCCATAACCTCATTGCCACTCACACTAGTTCCATGAAATAATGGTATTGCCCTCTTTTATGCGTGAGAAGAGACATGGGAGAATGTATTGCCTCCCCTACCTCCCCACCCCTTAGCCGGGAGGCCTGCTGGGATTTGGATCAGGGCTATCCACGTCGTGCCCTCCTGAGGACCGTATGGGGTCTTTAATTCACATTATAAGTGTGACTAACATAATACAATGCTAGTTTCAGAAATTCAGTCTTCATTTCTCCAATTGAGCTATGACTAAACATAAATGCCATAGGACAACTCTTAGAAAAAGGGAAAAGACTGAGACTTAGAAATCCTTTGGGAATAGTACAGGCATACCCCATTTTATTGTGCTTTGCAGATCTTGCACTTATTACAAAATGAAAGTTCGTGGCAACCCTGCACTGAGCAAGCATATCAATGCCATTTTTCCAACAGCATTTGCTCACTTCGTGTCTCTGTATCATGTTTTGATAATTCTCACAATATTTCAGACTTTTTCATTATTATTTGTTATGGTAATCTGTGATCAGTGATCTTTGCTGTTAGTCTTATAATTGTTTTGGGGCACCACAAACCACGCCCATACAAGATGGTGAACTTAATCATTAAATGTTGTGTGTGTTCTGACTGCTCCACTGACCAGCCGTTCGCCCATCTCTGTCCCTCTCTTTGGGCCTCCCTATTCTCTGAGACATAACAATATTGAAATTAGGCCAGTTAATAACCCTACAATGGCCTCTAAGTGTTCAAGTGAAAGGAAGAGTCATACATCTCACTTTAAATTAAAAACTAGAAATGATTAAGCTTAGTGAGGAAGGCATGTTGAAAGCTGAGATAGGCCAAAAGCTAGGCCTCTTGTGCCAAAAACAGTTAGCCAAGTTGTGACTGCAAAGGAAAAGTTCTCAAAGGAAATTGAAACTGTGACTCCAGTGAATACACAAATGACGAGAAAGCAAAACGGTCTTTTGCTGATACGGAGAAAGTTTTAGCGGTCTGGATAGATCAGACCAGCCACAACATTCTCTTAAGCCAAACCCTAATCCAAAGCAAGGCCCTGACACTCTTTGACTCTGTGAAGGCTGAGAATGGTGAGAAAGCTGCCAAAGAGAAGTCTGAAGCTAGCAGAGGTTGATTCGTGAGATTTAAGGAGAGAAGCCATCTCTATAACATAAAAGCACAAGATGAAGCAGCAGGTGCTGGTGTAGAAGCTGCAGTAAGTTATCTAGAGATCCAGCTAAGACAATTAATCAAGGTGGCTACACTAAACAGCAGATTTTCAGTGTAGGCGAAACAGCCTTGTATTAGAAGAAGATGCTGTTTAGAACTTTCATATCTAGAGAGGGGAATTCATTGCCTGGCTTCAAAGTTTCAGAGGACAGGCTGACTCTCCTGTTAGGGGCTAATGCAACTGGTGACTTTAAGTTGAAGCCAGTGTTCATTTATCATTCCAAAAATCCAAGGGTCGTTAAGAATTATGCTAAATCTACTCTGCCTGTGCTCTGTAAATGGAATAACAAAATGTGACAGCACATTTGTGTACAGCATGGCTTACTGAATAATTTAAGCCCACTGTTGAGACCTACTGCTCAGAAAAAGATTGCTTTTAAAATATTATAGCTCATTGACAATGCACCTGGTCACCCAAGATCTCTGATACAGATGTACGAGATTAGTGTAGTTTTCTTGCCTGCTAACACCGCTATCCATTCTATAGCCAATGAGTCAAGGAGTCACTTGGACTTTCAATTCTTGTTATTTATGAAATATGTTTCATAAGACTACAGCTGCCATAGTTGGTGAGTCCTTTGATGAATCTGGGCAAAGTAAATTGAAAACTTTCTGGAAAGGGATTCACCATTCTAAATTAAGAATGTTTATGATTCATGGGAAGAGGTCAAAATATCAATGTTAACAGGAGTTTGAAAGAAGTTGATTCCACTCCTCATGGATGACTTTGAAGAGTTGAAGACTTCAGTGGGGGAAGTAACTGCAGATGTGATGGAAATAGCAAGAGAACTAGTGTTAGAAGTGGAACCTGAAGATAGAATTGAATTGCTGCAATCTCATAATAAAACTTTAATGGATGAGGAATTGTTTCTTATGGATGAGCAAAGAAAATGGTTTCTTGAGATGGAATCTACTTTTGGTGAAGACTGTTGAAATGACAACAAAGGATTTAGAATGTTACATAAACTTAGTTGATAAAGCAACGGCAGGGTCTGGGAGGATTGACTCTAATTTTGAAAGAAGTTCTACTGTGGGTAAAATGCTGTCAAACAGCATTGCATCCTACAGAGAAATAGTTTGTGATAGGAAGAGTCCATCGATGCAGCAAACTTCATTGTTGTCTTATCTTAAGAAATTGCTACCCCAGCCTTCAGCACCTACCACCCTGATCAGTCAGCAGCCATCAGCATCGAGGCAAGATCCTCCACCAGCAAAAAGATTATAACTCATTGAAGATTCAGATGATGGTTGGCATTTTTTAGCAATAAAGTATTTTTTAATTAAGGTATGTACATTGGTCTTTTAGATACAATGCTATTGCACACTTAATAGACTACATTATAGTGTAAACATAACTTTTATATGCACTGAGAAAACAAAAAATTAGTGTGACTTGCTTTGTTTTAATACTCATTTTATTGCAGTGGTCTGGAATTGAACCAGCAGTATCTCCAAGGTATGCCTGTAATTCTTGGTGTATCTGTTTCCTAAAGTTGAACATTAATTTGGGAATATAATACACAGTATTATCACTGCTATTCTGATGAAAATGGAGTGTGTGTAAAAATAACAATAGATGTGTTTTCTCTAGGAAGAAAATACAGTCTTAAAAAATGAAACTAAAATTGAATTTGTTTTTTTAAAAGTACATGTTCTTGGGGCTGGCCCCGTGGCTGAGTGGTTAAGTTTGCGCGCTCCGCTGCAGGCGGCCCAGTGTTTCGTTGGATCGAATCCTGGGCGCGGACATGGCACTGCTCATCCAGCTACGCTGAGGCAGCGTCCCACATGCCACAACTAGAAGGACCCACAAGAAAGAATATACAACTATGTACCGGGGAGCTTTGGGGAGAAAAAGGAAAAAATAAAAAATCTTAATAAAAAATAAATAAATAAATAAATAAAAGTACATGTTCTTATATCTCTAAATACTTACATTAAAAAACAAGAGGGGCCACCCTGGTGGCGCAGCAATTAAGTGCACACGTTCTGCTTTGGCGGCCCAGGGTTTGCTGTTTCAGATCCCAGGTGCAGACTTGGCACCGCTTGGCAAACCATGCTGTAGTAGGCGTCCCACATATAAAGTAGAGGAGGGGCCGGCTCCATGGCTGAGTGGTTAAGTTTGCGCAGTCTGCTGCAGCGGCCCAGGGTTCAGATCCTGGGCGCGGACATGGCACTGCTCATTAGGCCACCTTGAGGCGGCGTCTCATGAGCCACAACTGAAAGGACCTGCAACTAAGATATACAACTATGTACAGGGCGCGGGGAGGAGGGGAGTTGGGGAGATAAAGCAGGAAAAAAAAAAGAGAGATTGGCAACAGTTGTTAGCTCAGGTGCCAATCTTTAAAAAAAAAAAGAAGATTGGCAGCAGTTGTTAGCTCAGGTGCCAATCTTTAAAAAAAAAAAGAAGATTGGCAGCAGTTGTTAGCTCAGGTGCCAATCTTTAAAAAAAAAAAATAGAGGAACATGGGCACAGATGTGAGCTCAGGGCCAGTCTTCCTCAGCAAAAAGAGGAGGATTGGCAGCAGATTTTAGCTCAGGGCTAATCTTCCAAAAAAAAAACAACAAGAAAGGTCTCAAATCAACAACCTAACTTTGCCACTTAAGTAACTGGGGAAAAAAGATCAACTATACCCAAAGCTAGAAGAAGGAAGGAAGTAGTCAAGATGAGAGCAAAGATAAACAAAATAGAGAACAGAGAAATAATAGGGAAAATCAGTGAAACCGCAAGTTGGTTCTTCGAGAAGATCAACAAAATTGACAAACCTTTAGCTATAAGGATTAACAAAAAAAAGAGAAAAGACTCAATTACTAAAATCTCACATGAAGTGGGGACATTACTATTGATTCTACAGAAATAAAACAAAAAGAGACTACTGTGAATAATTGTATGCCAGCAAATTGGGTAACCTAGATGAAATGGACAAATTCCTAGAAACACAAAACCTACCAAGACTAAATCACAAAGAAATAGAACATCTGAATAGTCCTATAACTAGTAAGGAGATTGAATTAGTAATCAAAAATCTCCCAACAGGGGCCAGCCCGGTGGCGTAGCAGTTAAGTTCGCACATTCTGCTTTGGCGGCCCAGCGTTCACCAGTTTGGATCCTGCGTGTGGACCTATGCACCACTTATCAAGCCATGCTGTGGCAGGCGTCCCACAAATGAAATAGAGGAGTACGGGCATGGATGTTAGCTCAGGGCCAATCTTCATCAGCAAAAAGAGGAGGATTGGAGGCAGATGTTAGCTCAGGGCTAATCTTCCTCCAAAAAAATCCCCCAACAAAGAAAAGCCTTGGACCCGATGGCTTCACTGGTGAATTCTACCAAACAGTTAAAGAAGAACTAATACCACTCCTTCTCAAACTTTTCCAAAAATTTAAGATGGGAGAACACTTCCCAACTGATTCTCTGAGGCCAGCGTAACTGATACCAAAGTTAGGCAAAGATACTATAAGAAAAGAAAACTGCTGATCAATAGTCCATATGAACATTGATACAAAATCCTCAACAAACAGTATGCAGCAGCATATTAATAGGATTATACACTATGGGTAGGATTTATTCCTGGAATGCAAAGGCAATTCAACATATGAAAATTGATCAGTGTAATGTGCCACATGAACAAAATGAAAGAAATCACATGATCATCTCAATTGATGTAGAAAGAGCATTTGAAAAAATCCAACACCTTTCATGATAGAAACACTCAACAAAATAGGAATAGAAAAAAACTACCTTCATTTAATAAAAGTCATAGGTGAAAAACCCACAGCAATCATACTCAGTGGTGAAAGACTGAAAGCTTTTCCTCTAAGATCCAGGAACAAGGCATGGATGCCTTCTTTCACCACTGTTCAACATAGTACTAGAAAATGATCTTATATATAGGAAATCCTAAAGACTCTGCAAAAAAGCTGTTAGAGGGGCTGGCCCCGTGGCCGAGTGGTTAAGTTTGCGCGCTCTGCTGCAGGCGGCCCAGTGTTTCGTTGGTTCGAATCCTGGGCGCGGACATGGCACTGCTCGTCGGGCCACGTTGGGACAGCGTCCCACATGCCACAACTAGAGGAATCCACAACGAAGAAAATACAACTATGTACCGGGGGGTGTTAGGGAGAAAAAGGAAATAATAAAATCTTTAAAAAAAAAAAAAAAAAAGCTGTTAGAACTAATAAATGAATTCAGCAAAGTAGCAGGATACAAAGTCAACACAAATCAATTGCGTTTCTATACATAATAGTGAACTATCTGAAAAGGAAATTATGAAAACAATTCCATTTACAATAGCATCAAAAAGAGTAAAATACTTAGGAATTAGTTTATTCAAGGAGGTGGAAGACTTGTACGATGAAAACTACAAAATACTGCTGAAAGAAATTAAAGAAGACATAAATAAATGGAAAGACATCCCACGTTCATGGATTAGAAGACTTAGTATTGTTAAAATGTCAGTATTACCCAAAGCCATCTACAGATTCAGTGCAGTCCCTGGCAAAATCCCAGTGATGCTTTTGGCAGAAATGGAAAAACCCATCCTAAAATTCATATGAAATCTTAAGGGACCCAGTAAGAACAGTCTTGAAAAAAGTAAGAACAGTCTTAAAAAAGAACAAAACTAGAGCACTCACACGTTCTCTTTGCAAAATTTACTACAAAGCTACAGTAATTAAAACAGTGTGGTACTGGTGTAAAGACAGACATATAGGGGCTGGCCCCACGGCCTAGTAATTAAGTTTGGTGTGTTCCCTTCTGGCGGCCCGAGTTTGCAGGTTTAGATCCCAGGCAAGGACCAACACCACTTGTCAGCTATGCCATGGCAGTTACTCACATATAAAGTAGAGGGGGATTGGCACAGATGTTGGCTCAGGGCTAATCATCCTCAGTAAAAAGGAAAAAAAAGATATAGACCAATGGATTAGAATAGAGAACCCAGAAATAAAGCCTTGCATGTATGATCAGATGGGTTTTGACAAGGGTGCTAAGGCCATTCGATGGGGAAAGGACAGTCTTTTCAACAAACGGTGCTGGGAAAACTGCATGTCCACGTGCAGAAGAATAAAGTTGGACCCTTGCGTAACACCATGCACCAAAATTAACTCAAAATGGGTCAAGAACTGAAATGGAAGACTTAAACACGTGGAAGCACCTTGGGAACGTTACTATCAGTGAAAGCCAGACACAAAGGGACAAAGGCTGCAGAATTCCACTTACATGAGCTACCTGGAATTGGCACATTCATAGAGACAGAAAGTATAGTGATGGTTGCCAGGGTCTGGGGTAGCGGGGAATGGGATTTATTGTTTAATAGGTATAGAGTTTCAGTTTTACAAGATAAATAGATGGTGGTGATGGCTACACAACAATGTGAATATATTTAATACCACTGAACTGTGCACTTAAAAATGGTAAAGGTGGGGGGCTGGCCCCGTGGCCCAGTGGTTAAGTTCGCGCGCTCCACTGCAAGCAGCCCAGTGTTTCGTTGGTTCGAATCCTGGGCGCGGACATGGCACTGCTCATCAAACTACACTGGGGCAGCATCCCACATGCCACAACTAGAAGGACCCACAACGAAGAATATACAACTATGCACCAGGGGGCTTTGGGGAGAAAAAGGAAAAAAATAAAATCTTTAAAAAAAAAATGCTAAAGGTGGTAAATTTTATGTTATGTGTATTTTTACCGCAATAAGAAAAAGGAAAAAGGAAGGGGATGGACATGTTCTATCTTTTTTTTACAAAAGAAAACCATATTCTTCACTAAAGCAGCCAAATTCTTCAATTGCATTCAAATGCATTCTTATATTTTCACTTTCCAATCAAGAAACCACAATACCATTACTACAAATTAGGAAAATTGAGCAATTTTAGTAGCATCCAGAGGATACCAGTCGTTCTAGAATCTTTGGAACGGATATCAGTCACTTCTAACGAAGTACATTCTAGAAATTATATAATAATTCAAAGGTTTCAAAATGTTGAACACCTGTAAAATAATCGAGTATTCACAAGTAAGTATGGATGTGGGGAGACAGTTGACAGCTTTGAAATCAGTTATTCTTGTTTGCTTATTAAAATTTATCCTTTCTTTGTTGTTTGACACGTATATAAGCCTGCAGGTACCCAAACGTTCCAAAAAATAAATTAATCCCAGAGGATGTGAGGAGAGGGTCAAAGAGGAGGTTTCTGTTGATGTTATTTGTCAAACAACTCTGTACTAAGCTAAATAAATGACTGCCTTTTCCAATATTTAGCTCATTTAAAACTGTTTTTTAAACTTGCAATAGTAATAGCTACTTGTAAAAGAAAAATATTTTTCCAAAAAACTGCAGACATATATAATGTAAGGGGAGAATTGGCACCAATATTGAATCTTCCCATGCAAGAATATGGTGTAAGATTATCTGTTTTTTTAGGTCATTTTTTGTATCCTGTATTGTGGTTTTATAATTTGTACATTTCTTACCAAGTTCACACCTAGGTATTTTATAATTTTGGGGTATTATGAATGACATCTTACATGGCAGAATAAACTTTCCAAAGAGTTATTGCTGGTCTATATAGGAAATCTTGTGTCCAGTCATCTCACCAGATTCCTTTCTTAACTTCCTAATAGTTTTTGAGTTGATTGCCTTGAATTTTCTAGGAGACCATGTCTTATCCTCTGTAGCATCTGAACTTTCTTTTCTTTTGGCTTCAGCTGGAATCCTTCAGAGCGTCATGAGTGAGAGTGTTGCTGGCAGCATCCTTGTTCAGTTCCTGGCTTCACAGGAATGCTTTGGATGTTTCACGTTAAGGCTGACGCTTGCCAGAAAGATTTTTGATACTTTTTAGCAAATTAAAGAAGTTTCCCCTTTTTTTCTAGCTTATTAATGTTATTATTTTTGTAAAAAACTGGAATAGATATTGAATTGGATTGTATCATTTTTCTTCTTTTATGTATTTCTGTATAAATTAAGAGGTTAGGTTTCCTAATTTTGAGGCAGTCTTGCATTCCTGGGGTTAAACCCTACTAGATGATGGTATTATCCTTCAATCCACTATTAGATTTAATTAGCTGGTATTTTATTTAGGATTTTTATATCTGTATTCTGAAGTGTTCTTGAGTTTTCATCTTTGAGTTCTTGTCTGTTTTGTATGAAAGTTATGTTAGTCTTGCAGAATGAACTGAGAAATTTTTCATGTTTTTTCAATTTTCAGGAATAATTTAAATTTTCTATTCCATAAAAGGTTTGATAGAACTCACCATAAAACGTTGAGGCCTTTGATTCACTTTTGCAGTGAGGAGAAACTAAGACTAGATCTTTTACTACTTTTTCAATTTATATTACATTTAATTCGTCTGGTTTGTGTTGTCTGCTTCTTGAGTGAGTTTTACAAATTGATGTTTGCCTAGGAAATTATCCACATCATTTAGATAAAACGTTACAAGCTTGTGCTCACAGGGGAGGTGATGAAAATGAGTGAAGTGACAGCTGTAGGAGAATTCCTCTGGTCCTCCTGGCCTGCCTCTCACTTTCACACTTTAGATAGAACTTTCTCTGCCAAAAGGAAATGCCCTGCCCTTGGTGGAGGAGGCTGGAAGGGCACTGAAGGGCAGTGTGCCTGTTGTCAAGCCAGAAGTCTGGACTGTTAGGTGGAAGCTCAAGCTTTTTAAAGTTGACTCAACTTTTAAAAAACATTGTACAGGCCCAATAAAATAGTCCCTGAGCCACTTGTTTGCAGCTCTTCTTTAGATATGAAAAGGTTAAATTGTATAGATATTTTCTCCTGTGATTTAAAAACAAATCTTTGTATGCATTGGTGTCCTTTCTCATTCCCACTTTTTGAGGTTCTTTGCTTCCCCCGTTCATGGTGGGAAGAAACTTAAGCTTAGAAAACCAACTTTTGGGTTTATTAATCACATTTGCTTCTTTGTTTTCCCAATAATTTCTGCTCTTACCTTTTATTCATTCCCACCTTATTAGTTGGTTTCTTGGGGTTTTTTGGGTTTTTTTTTAAGATTTTATTTTTTTTTTTCCTTTTTCTCCCTAAAGCCCCTGGGTACATAGTTGTATTATTCTTAGTTGTGGGTCCTTCTAGTTGTGGCATATGGGACACCGCCTCAGCGTGGCTCAATGAGTGGTGCCATGTCCGCGCCCAGGATTGAAACTGACGAAACACTGGGCCGCCAGCAGCGGAGTGCGCGAACTTAACCACTCGGCCACGGGGCCGGCCCCTGTTTTTTGTTTTTTGGTTTTTTTTTGCTTCTTACCTTGAACACGTATGTCTTAAGTCTTTTTTTGACTAAGATTTAATCATTTCATAGCCGCCGCCTCCCAAATGAGACAGTGCTTTGAGCCCATTCTTAATTCCTTATTCCCCTCAATTTTTTAAAAATTCGAGTTCATAATAGTTTACGTTATTGTGAAATTTCAGTTGTACATTATTTCTTGTCTGTCACCACATAAGTGCTCCCCTTCACCCCCTGTGCCCACCCCCCACCTGCCTTCCCCTGGTAACCACTGAACTGTTTTCTTTGTCCATATGTTTGTTTATATTGCACATAAGAGTGAAATCATATGGTATTTGTTTTTCTCAGTCTGGCTTATTTCACTTAGCATAATTCCCTCCACGTCCATCCAGGTTGTTGCAAATGGGATGATTTTGTCTTTTTTATGGCTGAGTAGTAGTCCATTGTATATATACCACATCTTCTTTATCTAGTCATCAGTCGATGGGCACTTGGATTGTTTCCACGTCTTCACTATTGTGAATAGTGCTGCAGTGAACATATGTCATATGTATGGGGTACATATGTCACTTTGGATTGTTGATTTGAAGTTGTTTGGGTAGATACCAAGTAGTGGGATAGCTGGGTCATATGGTATTTGTATTTTTAGTTTTTTGAGGAATCTCCTTACTGTTTTCCGTAGTGGCTGCACCAGTTGCATTCCCACCAGCAGTGTATGAGGGTTCCCTTTTCTCCACACCCTCTCCAATATTTGTTATTTTTAGTCTTAGTGATTATAGTCATTTTAACAGGTGTAAGATGGTATCTTAAGTGTAGTTTTAATTTACATTTCCCTGATGATCAAAGATGTTGAACATCTTTTCATATGTTTATTGGCCATCTGTGTATCTTCTTTGGAAAAATGTCCGTTCTTATTCTCTGCCCGTTTTTTGATCTGGCTGTATGTTTTTTTGTTGTCCAGTTGTGTCAGTTCCTTTTATATATGGAGCTTAACCCCTTACCGATATATGATTTGCAAATATTTTCTCCCAAATGATGAGTCGTCTCTTTGTTTTGATCCTAGTTCCTTTTGCCTTGCAGAAGCTCTTTAGTCTGATGAAGTCCCACTTGTTTATTTTTTCTTTTGTTTCCCTTGTCTGAGAAGACATGGTATTTGAAAAGATCCTTTTAAGTTCGATGTTTAAGTAAGAGTGTACTACCTATATTATCTTCCAGGAGTGTTTTGGTTTCAGGACTTAGCTTCAAGTCTTTGATCCGTTTTCAGTTTATTTTTGTGTATGGCATGAGATAATGGTCTACTTTCATTCTTTCACTTGTGGCTGTCCATTTGTTGAAGAGACTAGCTTTTCTCTATTGCATGTTCTTGGCACCTTTGTTAAAGATTAGCTGTCTGTATATGTGCAGTTTTATTTCTGGGCTTTCAGTTCTGTTCCATTGGTCTGTGTGTCTGTTTTTGTACCAGTACCATGCTGTTTTGATCATTAGGACTTTGTAGTACATTTTGAAGTCAGGGATTGTGATGTCTCCAGCTTTGTTCTTTCTTCTCGGGATCGCTTTAGCAATTTTGAGTCTTTGGTTGCCCCATATGAATTTTAGGATTCTTTGTTCTATTTCCGTGAAGAATCTCATTGGGATTCTGATTGGGATTGCATTGAATTCTGTAGATTGCTTTGGGTGGTATGGACATTTTAACTATGTTTGTTCTTCCAATCCATGTGCATGGAATCTTTCCATCTCTTTAATGTCATCATCTATTTCTTTCCATAATGTCTTATAGTTTTCATTTATAAGTCCTTCACCTCCTTAGTTAAATTTATTCCTAGGTACTTTATCCTTTTTGTTGGGATTGTAAATGGAATTGTATTCTTGAGTTCTCTTTCTGTAAGTTCATTATTAGAGTATAGAAATAAAAGTGATTTTGTACCCTGCAACTTTACTGTAGTTGTTAATTATTTCTAACAGTTTTCCAATGGATTCTTTAGGGTTTTCTGGATATAAGATCATGTCGTCCGCAAACAGTGAGAGTTTCACTTCTTTACTCCATATTTGGATTCCTTTTATTCCTTTCTCTTGCCTAATTGCTCTGACCAAGACCTCCAGTACTATGTTGAATAAGAGTAGTGATAGTGGGCATCCTTGTCTTCTTCCTGTTCTCAGAGAGATGGTGTTCAGTTTTTCCCCACTGAGTATGATGTTGGCTGTGGATTTGTCTTATATGACCTCTATTATGTTGAGGTACTTTCCTTCTGTCCCCATTTTGTTGAGTTTTTATCATAAATGGATGTTGGATCTTGTTAAATGCTTTCTAAAGCATCTACTGAGATGATCATGTAGTTTTTATTCCTCTTTTTGTTAATGTGATGTATCACATTGATTGATTTGCGAATGTTGAACCATCCCTGTGTCCCTGGTATAAATCTCACTTGATCATGATGTATGATCTTTTTGATGTTTGCTGTATTCGGGTTGCCAGTATTTGGTTGAGGATTTTTGCATCTATGTTCATCAGTGATATTGGCCTGTAGTTTTCCTTTTTTGTGTTGTCCTTGTCAGGCTTTGGTATCAGAGTGATGTAGGCCTTGTAGAATGTGTTTCCGAAGCATTTCATCTTCCCTAATTTTTTGGAGTAGCTTGAGAAGGATAGGTATTAGATCTTCTCTGAAAGTTTGGTAGAATTCCCCAGGGAAGCCATCTGGTCCTGGGCCTTTATTCTTTGGGATACTTTTGATTACTGTTTCAATCTCTTTACTTGTGATTGGTCTATTCAGATTCTCTGTTTCTTCTTGATTCAGCTGTAGGAGGTTATAAGTGTCTAAGAATGTATCCATTTCTTCTGGATTATCCATTTTGTTGGCATATAGCTTTTCCTAGTATTCTCTTATAAGCTGTTGTATTTCTGTGGTATCCGTTGTTGTTTCTCCTCTTTCATTTCTAATTTTATTTATCTGAGCTTTCACTTTTTTTTTCTTTTTAGGTCTGGCTAGGGGTTTGTCAGTTTTGTTTATTTTGTCAAAGAATCAGCTCTTTGTTTCATTGATGGTTTCTCCTGCCTTTTTTGTTTCAGTAGCATTTATTTCTGCTGTGATTCTTATTATTTCTTTCCTTCTGCTGACTTTGGGCTTTGTTCTTTTTCTAATTCAGTTTGGTGTAGTTTGAGATTGCTTATTTGGGATTTTTCTTGTTTGTTAAGGTAAGCCTGTATTGTGATGAATTTCCCTCTTTATATGGCTTATGCTGCATCCCATATGTTTTCATTTTCATGTGTCTGCAGATATTTTTTGATTTCTCCTTTAATTTCTTCAGTGATCCATTGGTGATTCAGTAGCATGTTGTTTAGTCTCCACATCTTTGTCCCTTTCTCATCTTTTTTCTTCTAATTAATTTCTATCTTCATAGCATTGTAATTGGAAAAGATGCTTGTTATTATTTCAATCTTCTTAAATTTATCCATGTTCGCCTTTTTCCCCAACATACACTGTCCCTGAGAGTGTTCTGTGTGCACTTGAGAAGAATGTGTTTCTGCTGTTTTGGATGGAGTGTTCTATGTTTGTGTATTAAGTCCAACTGGTCTAGCTTTTCATTTAATTCCACTGTTTCCTTGTTGATTTTCTGTCTGGATGATCTGTCCATTGATGTGAGTGGAGTGTTGAGGTCCCCCACTATTATTGTGTTATGATTAATGTCTTCTTTTAGGTTTGTTAATAGTTGCTTTATATACTTTGGTGCTCCTGTGTTGGGTGCGTACACATCTACAAGTGTTATGTCTTCTTGATGGAATGTCTCTTTGATCATTATACACTGCCCTTCTTTGTCTCTCTTTACTTGTCTTATCTTGAAGTCTGCTTTGTCAGATATAAGTATTGCAACACCTGCTTTCTTTTGTTTGCCATTAGGTTGGAGTATCATCTTCCATCCCTTCACTTGAGCCTTTGTTTGTCATTGGAGCTGAGATGCGTTTCCTGTAGGCAGCGTATTGTTGTGTCTTGTTCTTCCATCCATCTTGCCACTCTGTCTTTTTATTGGAGAATTCAATCCATTTACGTTTAGGGTGATCATCGATATATGAGGGCTTAATGCTGCCATTTTATCACTTGTTTCCTGGTTCTCCTGCATTTCCTTTGTTTCTCATCTTGTGTATTTTGGTCTACCAGTTGAGTTATGTAGATTTTTATGTTGTGTTTCTTTGTTTTCTCCTTATTTATTATTTGTGTCTCTGTTCTGCTTTTTTGTTTAGTGCTTACCATGAGGTTTGTATTCAAAATCTCATGGGTAAACTAGTCCATTTTCTGATAGCCTCTAATTTCCTTAGACTAAACTGATTCAGTGCCTTTCCTCTTCCCCTCCTAAGTTGTTTTTCTCACATCTTATTCCATCTTGTGTTATGAGTTTGTGGTTAAAATGACAGGATTATCTTTGTTTTTGGTGTTTTCCTTCCCTTTGTCTTTAATGCTATACTTGGGTATTTGCTATCCTGCTCTGATTCTGTCTACTTATTTATCTCCTTAGTCCATGCTTTGTAACTCGTCTCTCCCCCCCGTTTTTTTTTTCTTCAGGTATGAGGGCCTTCTTGAGGATTTCTTGTAGGGAGGGTCTCATGGCTACAAACTCCCTTATCTTATGTTTGTCTGGGAAAGTTTTTATTTCTCCGTCATTTCTGAAGGATATTTTCACTGGATAGTGTATTCTTGGCTGAAAGTTTTTGTCCTTCAAAGATTTGGATATGTCACTCCAGTGTCTCCTAGCCTGTAAGGTTTCTGCAGAGAAATCTGCTGAAAGCCTGATAGGGGTTCCTTTATAGGTTTTCTTCTTCTGCCTTGCTGTCCTTAGTATTCTTTCTTTGTCATTCACTTATGCCAGTTTCACTACTGTATGCCTTGCAGTAGGTCTTTTTACATTGACATATTTAGGAGATCTGATATCCTCTTCCACTTGGATTTCCATCTCATTCCCTAGGTTTGGGAAGTTCTCTGCTGTTATTTCTTTGAACACGCTTTCTGCTCCATTTCCCTTCTCTTCTCCTTTTGGAATGCCCATAATTCTTATGTTGCATTTTCTAATGGAGTCAGATATTTCTCAGAGACTTTCTTCATTTCTTTTCAGTCTTACTTCTCTCTCCTCCTCTGCCTGGAGCATTTCAACATGTCTGTCTTCGATTATGCTGATACGCTCCTCTATGATGTCCACTCGAGCGTTCAGAGAATCCATATTTTGTTTTATCTCTTCCATTGTGTCTTTCATCTCCAATGTTTCTGATTGATTCTTCTTTATAGTTTCAATCTCTTTTGTGAAGTAGCTCCTGAACTTGTTGAGTTGTTTCTTTACATTCTCTTTTAACTTGTTGAGTTTTTTGATGATAACTATTTTGAATTCTTTGTCATTTAGATTACATATTTCTGTGTCCTCATGACTCATTTTTGGGTACTTGTCATTTTTTTGTCTGGTCTGGGCATCTAATATAATGTTTGATATTGCTAAAGGGAGTGTCTGTTTTTTCACATCCTGGTGTTATTTGGTTGCAGTTAATGCCTATCGCCACTGGGTGGGGGTCAGGAGCCACATATTCTGAGCCCTCTGCTTTCCCCTGAGATGCCAGGCAGTGGAGCTTGGATGGGTGGGTGCAGGGAGGGGCAGTTTCTCCTGCGTTCTCTTGGGGGTTTCTCACTCTCTTCTGGCTATCTCCTTTCCTGGGGTGTTGGCTTGATGAGATTGCCCCCCAAGAAAGGTTTCACCCCGGGAGAGGGCTCACCTCTAGGCTGCAAGGGCCCACCAGGATCCTTGATGTTCCTGCGAACGAGTGTTCTCCTCCCCAGCTCCTTCCCTCACGGATCCTCCTATGGTCTCAGATCGCTGTCTTTAGGGGACGGAATGAAGTTTTCTCTTACCCTGTTCCACCTCCTCCGAGGGTGGCTCCAGCTGCTCCGTCCTCTGTCGTATGGCTGCATGGGTCTCTCTGACGCTTTTTGTGTTGTGTTTGGATGTCCTCTGTTGGAGTATGAACGTCCTTTTCATTGTATGTTGGAGGGGAAAGATTACTGGGGAAGCTCACTCTGCCATGATGCCGACGTCACTCCTCAGTATTTTTTTTATTGTGATAAAATACACATACCTTAAAATTTACCATCCTAACCATTTTTAATTGTACAGTTCAGTGGCATTAAGTGTGTTCACATTGTTATACAACGTCACCACCGTCCAACTCCAGAACTTTTCCATCTTCCCAGTCTGAAACGCTGTCCCCATTACACAATTGCTCCCCATTCCTCCCTCCCTGGGCCCCTGAGAACTCCCATTCTACTTTTGTCTCTGTGGACTTGACTCCTCTAGGGGCCTCCTGTAAGTGGAATCCTACTGGATTTGCCCCTTTGTGTCTGGCTTATTTCACTCCGTGTACTGTCCACAGGGTCCACGTTGTCTCAGTTTGTCTGCTGGTAGGTCTTCCTCTTAATCTGAGCTCCTCACCTGCAGGGTCTGTCGTCTTCATTTTTTTTTATCTCTAGCTGGTGCAGGGCATATAATGGGCCTCAGTAAGTCATGAGTATTCCTTTACTGTGTTGACAGATTCAGCTCTAATATCTTAATTTCGCTTTTTAATGTGACTTCATCTCTATGTTTTTTATGTAAGAAAAGTACCTGTAATGATTTTGAGTAAGTTGAGTAAAATGCTGAGACAGAGGTAGAATATCAGGTAATGTATCCGCAATGTTGCATCTTCTCTTGTCTACAGGCAATATTTCTTATATATCTATCACTTTTAAACATTTCCCCTGGAAAATGTCCTGGGTAGCTTTTGCTGGCACTCAGGTTTTTTGTTTTTTTTTTTACATCCCCTTATTAGATGACAATGAAAACCAAACAGCGCATGCTAACAGAAGACTGGGAGCTTTTTAAACAAAGGCGATTCATTGAAGAGCAGGTAAGGTTGTGGGTGAAGGTGCAGTTCAAGGAAATGGAAGTTGTTCAGTGCAGAGTGTGCCTCTAAAAGACCAACATTTCAGGACCACACGGCATGTTCTGATCATAAGGCAGTGTTTTTAACCTTCAGATAAACTTATTTTCCTTATCTCTCTCCTCTGTATTTCTCAAGGAAAACCTGTGTTTATCAAGTGACCCACTCTAGCCCACAGCCACCCCAGGGACCCCCACAGTCTCCTCCTAGGTGGGTGATGCCATCTCCAGTTTACACTTGAGGGCACGACCTGCCGCGAAATCACAGAGCTGGGACTCGACCTGGTCCCCTCAGACTGAGCTCACAGACCTCCCCAAGCACTGGGGGCCATGCCTTCAGTGTGGCTGCTGACAACTCCAGCTTTCACCTTCTTCCTTCAGCAGGCTCTGCCAACTGCTCAGACAGAGCTTGCTGGGGGCCTTGCTGTGACAGTCTCAGAGCACCCAAATTCATTTGAAAACTTGCTTCCTACATGCCGGCTTTTCTCTCGCTTTCTGAGTCTCCCTCGCCAGGTCCACTCCCTTGGCCTTCCTTATACGTCAGTGGCCCCTAACCTCAGCCCCCACACCTGCAGTCAGTTCTCACTCCTGTGATCTCCTCTGGGCAGCACAGGTAGACAGAGGGCACCTGCACTTGGGCTTGCTCACTTAACCCCAAAACCCTTCCTGCATGGCTCCCGTCCTGTCAAATGGCCCTTCCAGCCACCACCTGTCCCATTGCCAGAGCTGATCCACAAGTTCCTTCTCTGAAATTCAGATGCTTGCCTAGTCCATTGGAGGTTCAGGTGCCACTTCCTAGAAAGCTCCAAGACCCACCCCTTCCCTGTGTGCTGGTCTTCCTTCCTATAGCTGTTGTCCTCTCTAAACGGCCTTCCTCACTGCTACATTTCCTCCCAGCTGCCTGCTGCCATCTTCGTGCTGACCATCTGGGCTTCCATCATGCCTCATAAATGCCCATGTAACTCGTGGACGCTGGTGCTGCCGCTTCTTGTGCACAGGCCTGCTGTGCTGTGAGGCTGCGCTCTCAGGCACCATGCTGACCTTCTGCTCCTGAGGCTCGTTCCTGCTCAGTCCAGGGTCAGCAGGCCTTCGAGAGGTCTTTGAGTGGGTGCCTACCTCAGTGCTTTTCCCCTGGCCTGGATGCCCTCCTTGCCTTTGACAGAATTGCCAACATTACCTTTTTCTGGACTTCACTCAGGCCTGGTGCCCTGCCAAGCTGCTTTTCTGCTTCCATGGCACCCTGAGCAGATCTGTGCCGGAGCACCTCCCACATCATGGTTTCCCTTAACGTTTGGTTTCTGGCCTGTCTCCTCTTCCAGAATCTAAGCTCCTTGAGGGCAGTGATTTATCTCTGCACTGCTGGTACCCAGCAGGTACTGAGCACACGGCAGATTCAGGGGAAAGGCTGGGTGTCTGCTGTGAGGGGCATTTGCTAGTGAGGAAGCTTTTAGGGCTTACTGGTCCCTGGCCTTTGTGCTGGTCAGCCCCGCAGCTGCTGCACACTCCAGGTCCACTGCCCCGTTTTCCTGGCTCCGTCCCACTTTAGGAAGTTGTGACCATTGGTTTCTAAATGACTATAACACATATTACCATAATTACTGAAAAATAACAAACCATGTAATGAGGTATACGTCTTGCAAAATTAACCTGTCGTTTTATAATTTCCTCTAGTTAACTAATAAGAAAGCAGTCACTGGTGAGAACAACTTCACGGATGCCATGAGGCACATGTTGTCGTCCCGACTGAGTATGCCCGACTGTCCCAACTGCAACTACAGGAGAAGGTGAGCCTGCGTTGTTGTGTGGGCACAGCGGGCCTGCGGGATCCTCACTGACCCAAGTAGAGGTCCGGCGCTGATCTTTAAAGAGCACCGTCTGATCTTCTCTCTTGGCTTTCTCGGTAACTGTCCTTAATTCCCAATCAGATGTGCTTGCGATGACTGCAGCCTCTCACACATCCTCACTTGTGGTATCATGGATCCCCCCGTCACTGGCGACATCCACATTCACCAGCTACCACTCCAAGTGGATTCTGCTCCCGACTATCTCTCTGAGATGCGCCCACCTAGCGTGTCATCAGCAAGCTCAGGGTCAGGTTCCAGCTCTCCCATTACAATTCAGCAACATCCCAGACTCATCCTCACAGACAATGGCTCTGCACCAACTTTGTAAGTTGTGACTTTGTAATAAGGTTTCAGAAATTTGAGTAATCCAATAATGAGAAATATAGACAGTAATGTCTACAGAAGTATGGATATCATTATAGTGCTTTTCAAGAAAAAGGACCCTTAATTTTTTTAAACAACTTTTAAAACATGAAATCAGTAAACCCAAACTTTGACACTATTTCGTTACCTAAAAAAAAGATATAGTAAATTAATAAATGCCAGTAAAGAAACAACATGTTGGTATGCAGGGAAGTGTCTCTTCAATTCTGGCTTCACATTTCCTCCTTTTATTTGAGGGTGATCAGCCCAATGTTCATTTCGCTTCATTGTCAGTTCAGCATTCATGCTTATTCCATGTCTTGCTAAGAACTCAGATGATTACTTTAGCAAGCGGTTGAAAGATTCTGTTTTCTGTGTTCCCGTGTTATCTAGAAGTACATTTTGTATGAGCAAGGTGGCTGTGCAGCTGTCACCAAATTCATGTTGTAGGTGAGTGGTCCCACATTTCTTTGGAGTTGTGACCCTGTCATTTGTTGAGGCTTCCCACTCTTAACTTCTGAACAAGTTGCACATGGACGTATGTTTTTATTTTATATGAGTAAATTTAGGTTTGCATTCCACATATCATAGAAGAGGGAGTCTCAGGAGCTCTGTGGAGGTGATGGACACCAGCTGTGGTTCCCACGGGGGGGATTGTTGACCCACCTTGGGCTGCTCAGTGTTTTTCACATTTCTCGTGATGACTCTGAGGCTTTCCTTCAGAGCCTTTCAGTTTTCAATATGGATTTGGTCTCAAATACAAAATAATTCTAAAGGAGCTGGTCTGAACTCCATGGCTCTTTTCATTGAACTCAAACTGCTTTATAGCATTAGAAACCCTGTGCTCTCTCTGGGAGCCTATGAAGGAGTGTTGAGGGTTTCACAGCTAAGCTGTTAGCCAACTTCTTACAGAAACATATCAAAATTAAACATGTATAGTCTAATAAAAATTTACATGGGAAAAGTTCATCCCTGCTCATGTATCATGATGTCAGTGGCAGGCTTCTGTGCTGCGTTGCCTGGTGGAGGAAATGGGCTGTGGGAGCCTTTCTCCTCAGACCAAGACTGCCTGTGACTGCTCTGGGCATCTGGGCCTTGAGCAACTTGTGATAGGTGTCTTGCAAATATAAACGGCTATGATTTGGAAACCTTCAGTGTTGCCTTTCGTTTGTGTTCTCTCTTTCTTGGTGCCATTTCTAAATTGTTAAATAGAATTATGTGATTTTAGTCACTGTACCACAGTGCTCTCTGGATTTTATGGGTTCTAGGGTTGATGAAGCCTGCCTTCATCACGTTGAGCAAAAGATTTAGTTACTTCATTTCTGAACCTTGGTTTCCTCATCTGTGAATTGTGGCGATGATGACACATCAGGAGTGAGTTTGAGTGTTGATTGAGGCGACACATTCCATCACCTCAGGTGCTGTTTGTGCTTCTTTTGTATGCTCTAGATTGTAGTACGTTGTAGTATTAACTCTTTTTTTCCAAAAGTGGAAAAGACATCTGATTTTGGCAATTTTGGACACTCTTTCCTAAAGCCAAAAGATTGCCAGTTCCCTCTAGAAGCTACTGTGTGCTGAGACTGCAGGCGGGTTCAGAGGCATGTTTATATAGACATGGGGCGGCCATTTATGGTCATGCCTTGAACCATTTGCACTGAACCAGGAACTCTGTGCCAGCTCTTTTCATGCACCAGAAAATCATATGTTTTAAGTGGCCGCCATAGGCTACAGCCTTGAAATCTGCTTACACCTTTTAGTAAATATTCCATTTGCCTATTACTTAGATGTCTTGCTAAAGCTGATATTTAATTAAGATCATGAGTGACTTGACCAGAGCTGGACTTGTAGTAAAAAAACTTTCCGTAATTTGTCACATCGGTGTCTTTAAAGTTTTGTTCAACTGGCTGTGTCTAGAATTTTGGTGGTTATGTGAGCAAACACTAAAGACCTAAGGTTGTTCTCCGTACTCCTTTAATTTTAATAAAAAATTAATTTTGTCTGCTTGGAAATGGCAGAACTGTACTCCAGGTTACTTCAAGTTGAATGGAAATGTAGTATCAGTTAATTTGATTAAATTATTGTGGTTTCCTTATATTTCTACTTTTGGAGTTTTGTTTTTTGTTCTTCCAGATAGCACAGGTGATAATCTTCCAGGTGTTTTTCTCTTGTGTTCAGGTTACTAAGAGATGTTAGGAAGTATGAGTGGACAGTCTATACAGAAGCTGATATATAATAATGTATACCTGAAATTTACACAATGTTATAAGCCAATATGACCTCAATAAAATAATGTTAAAAAAAAAAGTATGAGTGGTACTCAGTGTAATACTCTTGTAAATGAAGACAATATCTGTAAAGGAAATGTCTTTGTTTAGTGGGTGGTTGATTCACTGTCCTCCCAGGTAAACAGCCTCATGGTGACCATCTCTGCTTGTCTCAGTTGTAGTGATGATGAAGATGTTGCACCATTGTCAGCTAAATTTGCTGATATTTATCCATTGAGTAACTATGACGATACCGAGGTGGTGGCCAACATGAATGGAATCCACAGTGAATTGAATGGTGGCGGGGAAAATATGGCTCTGAAAGATGAGGTATGGGTATGGCTTCTTCATAGTGACAATAAATGGCATAAAACAGTGGTCTGGCCTTTTAATTTTTTCTGTTCTTCTGTTTTGAAAAGTAGAAATTATAAAAGGTTGTTTTTAAAGTCCCCTCAGGTAAGCAGTACCAGTAGTAGTTCTTCAGAAGCTGATGACGAAGAGGCAGACGGCGAGAGTAGTGGGGAGCCACCAGGAGCCCCGAAGGAAGACGTGGCTTTAGGAGGTGGGAGCCCCAGGAAAGAGGAGAGTAAAGTGGATAGTCCACCCCCATCTTACCCAACTCAGCAGGTATGATTTTACTTTCTCGAATTTTCTGTTTTACTGAGGGTCTGCTTCTCTGTGTGTATTTTCTCTAAACGTGAGCATTATTGAATACAAAAATTACGTTACTTCAAATAACTTTGGAAAATTAGAACTGGAGAGAATCAAGGCATGCTGACAAAACAAACAAATGTGACTCATCACCCCGGATTCTAATCTTGCTTCTCTTGCTTGAATCTGTAATCAATAGTCTTGATTTTACACACCCCAGAGCAACTCTAGATACTTGGGTTTCATGCAGTTTTTCATCTGTGTAAAAGCAAGGGGATGGTTTTTCTAATAAAATAAAATAGTGGATTGTTAAAATTTCAAAACAGGTTGGTTCTGTAAGGGAGCTTTTTTCCCTGGTTGATATCTGTTTTTTCTGTTAACCAAAGATTGAGGGTACCTTATCAGACTATTATTTTTTTCTTAGGGACTCAGAGTTTTATAATAGATGCTCAAGCGGTTTTTATTTTTTATTTATTTATTTGGTTTTTTACCCACAAAATATGTGTTTATTTTTTTACTGTGTCAAGTAGTTTTTAAATGAAAGGAAGAACAATTGAAGGTTAAAGTGCTTGGTTAATTAATGCATTTTAATAAGTAGTGTAAATCTCTGGTTCAAACAATAAAGGCAATATTAAAAGATATTATAGGGGGCTGGCCCCATGGCCAAGTGGTTAAGTTTGCGTGCTCTGCTTTGGCGGCCCAGGGTTTCACCGGCCCAAGGGTTTCTCCTGTTTGGATCCTGGGCATAGACCTAGCACTGCTCATCAGCCATGCTGAGGCAGTGTCCCACATAGCTCAACTAGAAGGACCTAGAACTACATACTGGGGGGCTTTGGGGAGAGGAAAAAAAAAAAGAGGAAGATTGACAACAGATGTTAGTTCAGGGCCAATCTTTAAAAAAAACAATAAAAGAAAGTATTACATTGAGAAGTCTTGTTGCTGTGTCCTTTGCCATCTATCCTGTCTAGCACCTACTCCCCCTAGTCCCAATAAATAACCAGTTTTACTTATTTATTGTGTGTCTGTCATTCTAGTGTTTATTTATGCAAATACAGATATTTATTCTTCCCTTTTCTTAGGAAAAGACTTAAACTAATGCACACTGTTCTGCTCCTTGCTGCTTCTCTTAGCAGTATATCCTGACTGACTTTCTCTGTCTGTACAGAATGCACTTCCTCATTCTCTTCTGTGGGCCTCTTTGTAGTCCCTCGTGTAGACTTATCATAGTTTCTTCTGTTTGGTCCCTGCTGATGGATACTTGTGTTTGCTTCCCTTTTTTTCCCCCATTATAAACTATTCTTTGAGTAACCATATACATCTGACATTTTATACATAAGCAGATATATCCCTAGGATTGGTCACCAGCAGTGGCTTTACTGAGTCGGAGCATGATGGCCTCCCCTAACCCCAGAAGAAGGTGACATCACAGTTTGGGATTTTTACCAGTCTGATAGATAAGAAATGGGAACCCCTTGAGGTTTCAATTTTCATTTCATTTTTTATGGGCAAAGGAAAACATCCTTTCCTATGTTTAAGGGCCATTAATTTCCTTTTCTGTGTTATTATTGAGTTATAAGAGCTCTTTATATATTTGTACAAGTCCTTTATCAAGTATGTGATTTGCAAATATTTTCTCCAGGTCTGTTAGTTTTTTTATGAAAAGCATTTTTTGAAAAGCAAAATGTTTTTAATTTTGATGCATTCTAGTTTATCAGTTTTTTTCTTTTATGAATCATGCTTCTGATCCATATCCATAAAACTTTGCCTCATACAAACTTCTGTTTTATTCTAGAAGATGTACAATTTTAGCTCTACTTAGGTTCATTTCACTCAATTTTTGCACATGGTGTGAGGTTAGGGTTTAAATTCATCTTTTTGCGTATGTAGATATCCAGTTATCCCAGCGTCATTTGTTCAAAAGACCGTCTTTTCCCCTGTTGAGTTGCGTTGGCCATTTGTTGAAAATCAGTTGACTGTAAATGTAAGAGTTTATTTCTGTACTCTGTATTCTGTTCATTTGATCTCTGTGTCCTTACACCCGTAGTATACCTGACTATCGCTTTATAGTAAATTTGGAAGTCAGTAGGATCTACTCTCCAGAATGGTGGGCCTTTTTCAAAATTGTTTAGGCTGCTCGAAGTCCAAAAGGCATTTCTTTATAAGTTTTAGGATCAACTTGTTAACTTATACAAAACAGCCGGCTTGGATTTTGATAGAGATTGCATTGAATTCTTGAATACTTGATAGAATTCACTAGCAAAATCCTCTAGGCTTGGGGCTGGCCCCGTGGCCGAGTGGTTAAGTTCGCGCGCTCCGCTGCAGGCGGCCCAGTGCTTTGTTAGTTCGAATCCTGGGCGCGGACATGGCACTGCTCATCAGACCACGCTGAGGCAGCGTCCCACATGCCACAACTAGAAGAACCCACAACGAAAGAATACGCAACTATGTACGGGGGGGGCTTTGGGGAGAAAAAGGAAAAAATAAAATCTTAAAAAAAAAAAAAAACCTTATAAAAAAAAAAATCCTCTAGGCTTAGTCTTTTATTTGTGGGATGATATAGATCAATTTTGGGCAAATACAGTCTTAACAAAATTGAATCTGTCGGTCTGTGGACATGCTGTCTCTCTCTGTTTAAGTCATCTTTAATTTCTCAGCAATTTTTAAAAATTTCTAGTCTCTGAGTCTTGAACATATTTCTTAAAGTTATTTTTAGGTATTAGATATTTTTTGATTCTGTAGTCCATGGTATTTTCTAATTTTGATTTTCAATTGGTTGTTGGTGATATAGAGAAATTTGTTTTTATGTATCGATCTTGTATTCTGTAGCTTTACTAAACTCATTCTAGAGGGATTGAGTGTTTGCTTTTTTGGTAGATTTCTTTGGATTTTCTGCATGCAAGGTGATGTTGTCTGTGAATAAAGACATTTTTACTTCTTCCTTTACGATCTGGGTGTTTTTCTTATTCTTGCCTTAATGAACTAGCTAGAACCTCCAATACAATATTGAATAAAAGTGGTACAAGCAGACATCTTTGCCTTGTTCCTAGCTTTAGGAGGACAGCATTCAGTCTTTGACCAGGAAGTAAGATGCTTTGTTGTTAGTGCCATCAAGTAGATTCTGACTCCTGGCAAGCGACCCTGTGTACAGCAGAGCAGAACCCTGCCTGGTCTTTTTGTACCATCCTCTCACCTTCTGGCAGTATACCAAGCAATACTCTACTGCCGTTTGTAGGGTTTCATGGCTAATTTTTTTGGAATTGAGTGGCCAGGTCCTTCTTCCTAGTCTGTCTAATCTGGAAGCTCTGCTGAAACCTCTCCACCATGGTACTTGAAATACTGGTGGCATAGCTTTCAGCATCACAGCAACATGCAGCCACAACAGAATGACAATCAATAGATGGATAGTGTGGTTCCCTGACTGGGACATGAACCCAGGCCACAGCAGTGAAAGTGCCAAATCTTAACCACTAGACCTCTAGGCTGGCTAAGTATGATGCTAGCTGTAGGTTTTTCATAGACACCCTTTATCAAATTGAGGAAATTCTGTTCTATTCCTAGTTTCTTGAGAGTTTTATCATGAATGTGTATAGGGTTTTTTAACTGCCTTGTCTGTGTCTATTGAGGTGTTCCTGGGATTTTCCTTCTTTATTCTGTTACTACGGTGTATCACATCAAGTGATTTTTGGATATTAAACCAACTTTGTGTTCCTGGGATAAATCCCACTTGGTCATGGTGTATGATCCTTTTTTATGTGTTGCTGGATTGGTTTGCTAATATTTTATTAAGATTTTTGCATCTATATTAATAAAAGATATTGGTCTGTAGTTGTCTATCCGTGTGATGTCTTTGTCTGGCTTTGGCATCAGGTAATACTGGCCTCATAGAATGAGTTTGGAAGTGTGTGTTCTGTCTATGTTTTCTGAGGGATTTGTCTAAGATTGAGATTTCTTAAATATTTGATGGAATTCACTAGTGAAAAACCTATGAATCTGGTCTTTTTTGTGGGGAGATTTATAATTTCTAATTCAAATTTTGTTTATTTGTTGTAGGTCTCTTCAGATTTTGTTTCTTCTTGAAATAATGTTAATAATCTGTATCTTTTTTGGAATTTATCCATTTCATCTCAGTTGTCTAATTTGATAGCATAAGGTTGTTTATTGTATTCTCTTACAGTTCTTTTAATTCTGTAGTCTGTGTTGATGTTAGTTCCTGATTTTGATAATTTTGCTCACTCCTTTTTAACCCCCTCACAGTTGGTCTGGCTAAAGGTTTATCAGTTTTTGTAAATAATCAGTCTTTGTTTTTGTTGGTTTTCTCTTTTTCTCTTTTCTAGTTCATTGATTTCTGTTCTGATCTTTTTTATTTCTTATATTCTTTGGGTTTGGTTTGTTCTTTTTCTAGCTTGTTGAATCTAAAGCTTAGATTAATGATTTTAGAGCTTCCAAATTTATTGAGACTTGTTTTATGGACTAACATGTGGTCTGTCCTAAATAATGTTCCATGTGCACTTGAAAATAATTTGTGTTCTGTTCTTGTTAGGTGGAGTGTCCTATAAACGAAAGTTCAGTCAAATTGATAGCATTATTCAAGTCTTGTATGTCCTTCATGATTTTCTGTCTAGTTCTAAAAATTACTGAGAGAGACATATTGGAGTCTTCGAGTGTAACTACTAGATTGTCTGTTCTCCTTTCAGATCTGCCAGTTTTTGATTCATGCATTTGGGGACAATGCTGTTGAATGTGTATACAAGTATTATTGTTATATTTCCCTGATATACCAGTCCTTTATCATTATGAAATGTTTCTCTGCTAACATTTCTTATCTTAAAGACTATTTTATCTGATATTAATATAGCCACTTCAGCTGTCTTAGGGTTACTGTATGCATGTTATATGTTTTTACATCCTTTTAATTTTAGCCTCATTGTGTCTTTGAATCTGAAGTGTGTCTTTGAATCTTTTAGTTGGGTCTTGTGTTTTTATCCTGTCTGTCAGTGGCTGCCTTTTGTTTGGAAGCGTCATTTACATGTAATGTAATGATCGGTGATATTTACATCTGCCATTTTGTTATTTGTTTCTATATGTCTTAGGTTTTTTGTGCCTCTGTTCCTCCTTACCTTCCTTTTCTGTATTAAATTTTTCAGTGTACCATTTTATTTTATTTATTTATTTATTTTTAAGATTTTATTTTTTCCTTTTTTCTCCCCAAAGTCCCCCGGTACACAGTTGTATGTTCTTAGTTGTGGGTCCTTCTAGTTGTGGCATGTGGGACGCCGCCTCAGCATGGCTTGATGAGTGGTGCCATGTCCGTGCCCAGGATTCGAACCAACGAAACACTGGGCTACCGCACGGAGCACGCAAACTTAACCACCCGGTAACCACTCGGCCACGGGGCCAGCCCCTTAGTGTACCATTTTAATTCTGCGATTGAATGTTTAATTTTTTGTTTCGTTTAGTTTTTTAAAGGGTAATAGGGAGTTATGAATGGGAAGAAGCCCCAGGCAAGAGGGCCAGGCTCCTGCTGTTCTTACCTGAAGCTCTAGCAGATTTGCATGAATAAACACTTCTCAATTTGTTTTTTTCCTTTGGTTGATTTTCAGAGTCTCAAAACGGTTGCCTTTGACGTTTGTATTCAGTTTTATACTTGTTTTGAGGGAGGAGAGTCACTGACTGCTTCATTCCACCTTAGCCAGAAGTTCCATCTCTGGTGCGTTTTGAAGAAACTCTATATACCCATTCATTAAGCAGTACGAACCCAGCAGAGCGTGGCACCAGTGGTTTTGTCATCCTTGGTCCCAGCACCATCTCTCCACTCTGCTTTCTTTACCTGTTCCTTTGTCCTTCCTTGGACAGGCACAGGACACAGATTGGTATGGCTGCTACCTCAGCAGATACCCAGCTAGGGAATGAGGTGCACATCTCTTCTCTTTTCAGGTTTCTTCAGTCCGAGTTTCTCACAGTCCCTCACTTATCTTGGAAGAAGAGCCCTGGTCAACATCGGGTGTCAGGATGAGCCCTGTTACCTTTGTATTTGCTGTATAACTGTGCAGCAGAATGTGGCTGATTTTAATTTAATTCGTACTGTTCTTTATTTCACTAAATAAGCAGGTGCTTTTTTTTCTCTCTCTCCTTTTAGGCTGAGCAAACTCCAAACACTTGTGAATGTCATGTGTGTAAACAAGAAGCTTCTGGACTGACAGCATCAGCAATGACAGCCGGAGCACTTCCTCCTGGCCATCAGTTCATGAGCCCAGAGAAGCCCACCCATCCTGCTCTACATCTTTACCCCCACATCCATGGACATGTGCCTTTGCACGCCGTCCCTCACCTGCCTCGCCCTCTTATCCACCCCACCTTGTATCCAGCGCCTCCCTTTACACACAGTAAGGTAAGTCAGGGCAGAAAGGGCCTGAAAGCTCACCTGTCACTAAGATCTTACAGGAGTACATATTTAAAGAAGGAAATATCCATAAACTGGCAACTTGTATAGGACAGCATCCACTCCTAATAGGAAGGTCTGGAAAAGTTTCCTTTCATCATAATCTCTTAAGCTCTTGGAATTTTGAACCTTTACTATTATAAAAACAATCATGAAAGTCATGGTTTAGTCCTTCAGAGTTAAGTAGAATGTAAAGTGTTTTTCAGATGATGGTGTAACACTTTATATTCAGGGATACTGCCACACGTGGCTTCTGCCCACCCAGACACCAGTTCAATTTTCTACTCCTGTCCTTTTGGGGCCTGGCTCTCTTTCTTGATAGGAGGGGTAAAATAATTTGAATATAGCATAAGTCTTCTAACACCAGCTGATCTCTACAGTGTCTACAATGATTATGCTCTCTAAGCAGGAAAACTAAGGACCTGTAGAAGTACTCAGACCTGAAGAAGGAATCCTAAGTGTGATGCAGTAGAAAATCATACAGCCATGCATGTTATTGAGAGGTGCCTAGAGGGCAGGGAGGAAAGGGCCTGCCAGAAACCAGTTGTGCAAAAAGCCTATTCAGGAAAAGAGTAAGGATCTAGAAAAAGTTTGATTTTTAAGCATTTCTTCTCTGAGAACCCCAGGCTTATAATTAGTATCTTAGACTTTGCAGTGAGATTTTTAGGTTGGTTTCGTTCTTTGTACCTCTTATAACTTTGCCTCTCTAGCTATTTTGAACTTACCTTCATTAACTCTTGCCATAAATTCTGATTTTTATTTTTATTTTTATCAGTTATTCTGGTTCAAGGTTAGTTATAATCAATCAAAAATAGAATTTTCCCGAGACTCAACTGATTTATTATTTAAAACAGTGTTTCTCAACTAGGAGAGAAAGGGAGGACATGGTGTGGAAGGGGCTTTCTCAGACTGCATGCGCATTTTCTTGCCTAAAGGGTGTCACTGTAAAGTGAGAGTGTGTGTAACCCGTAAGTGGGGTTTGTTTGTTTGCTGGGGAGGGGTACAGGTGGGAGATTAATAACCACTAGTTTACAATGGAATATAATCAGCTTGTCATGTTCTATTACAGTAAGTACTTGGTAACTACCCGAATTTATGCTTAAATTTTGTTAGGTTGTATATTGCTCAATTTGAACATTTAGTGATGCCTTTGTTAATAGAGTGGTTTCAAATAGCATTTTCAGATATATATTCAAAGCCAGGCTGTTTTTGTGGTCTGCCCAGTCTATAGCCTCTTTCCCTCTGGGTGAGTGTATGAGGTTGGGAAGCTGTCTATTCCTTGTTCTTACCTGAGTAGAGCTGTTTTCTAGTCCCTGAGAACCACCCTGAAAGACGAGGATAAAATGGTCTGTTAAACTTTCTTGCTGGTAGAAACTATTCAAGAATTAGTTCATAAAAATCTGCAAGTAAAGTATTGAAATTGATTATTCTCAAAGGCTACTGGGACACTCTAGTTAAAACTAATTTTTTCCCTTAACCTTTGGCCTTTTCTCAGGACATTATAAGTAGTTTATACACAGCTAAAGGAGAATAAAAACATTTTGGGGGAGCATCATCTATATCTAAAATCTGTTTATTTAATACCTGTTAAACTTTAATCCAGTAGATAGATGTGAAAGATTTCGTGAATAGAAAGGCAAATACAGAGGACAAGTAAGCTTTCTTTCAGCCACTTTGCTATAAATGTCAGTCAAGACTGTTCACTGATACATTTAAAATACATTAACTGGATGCCATTTTTATTTAGAAAAATGAGATGCATTTGGCAAAGTACTTCATTTGTACCTGGTATAAAAATGTTTCTCTAGACAAGCTTGCATTGTCACTTAACCAGGTCTTGCAAAATTAGTTTGTATTATTTGAGTTAGTTTGACTTAGTTGAATACATCTGTACCTAAATGCATGATGTGTTCACAACCCCATAGGATTTTGTAGAAGCAGCTTCTAGAGAACAAACGAGCTATATTAGAACGGCATAAACTTCTCTTCAGTTACATCAGAGCAGCTTTCTTAGAGAGGCCAGGATTGTTCAGTGTGATGTTCCAAATGTAGTTGGCAGGTAGAAGGTGGGTACTGAATGTGAAGGGCAGCCTGCGCACACGGAGGCTCCTCTGACCTGCTTCTCTTTCTGTGTTCTGGGCCTTTAGGAATTTCTGCTCTAGGGAAATGGCAGTTGTCGCCTTTAAGACTTTATGTCGTTGTAGTCGTACCTACAACTAGGTGCTACATTTAGTACCTAAAATGCTTAGGATGAATACTATGAAAATATTGTTTTCTTGAAATTAGAAAAGCTTGGACTATTTCTATTTTCACATGTCTTCATACCAATGACTCATTTAATTTTTTTGTTGATATAAGTTATTTGCAAGTTAAAAGTAGTTGCAGAAGGAAAATACAGTAATGAAATATTAGAGAAAAAATTTAAACTGTGACAGGGAATTTAATTTCCAAGTATTTGGGGATTTCCCAGCTATCTTTCTGTTACTGATTTCTACTTTAATTTCATTGTGGTCTGAGAGCATACATTGTATGATTTGTATTCTTTTGAATTTGTTAAAGTGTGCTTTACAGCCAGAATGTGGTCTATCTTGGTGAATGTTTCATGTGACCTTGAGAAGAATGTGTAATCTGCTGTTTTTGGATGAAGTAGTCTATAGAGGTCCATTATATCCAGTTGATTGGTGGTGCTGTTGAGTTCAGCTATGTCTTTAGTGATTTTCTGCCTACTGGTTCTGTCCATTTCTGATAGAGGAATGTTGAAGTCTTCAACTATAATAGTGGATTCATCTATTTCTCCTTGCAGTCACATCAGTTTTTGCCTCATGTAGTTTGATGCTCTGTTGTTAGATGCTTACATGTTTAGGATTGTTGTATGTTCTTGGATAATTGACCCCCTTATCATTATTTGAATGCCCTTCTTTATCCCTGATAATTTTCCTTATTCTGAAATCTTATCTGTCTGAAATTAATATAGTTACTCCAGCTTTTGAGTAGTGTTTGTGTGGTATATCTTTCTCCATAACTTACTTTTAACTTAAAGGGGTCTTTTTACTTACAGTAGGTTTCTTGTAGACATATATAGTTGGGTCTTATTTTTTAATATACTCTGATGATCTCTGCCTTTTCATTGGTATATTTAGACCATTCACATTTAGAGTGACTTTTGATGTGTTTAGATTAATAGCACCCATGTTTGTAACTGTTTTGTATTCATTACCAGAGTCTTTTTTCCCTGGCTTCTCCACTTTCAATTGAGCATTTTCTGATTCCATTTTATCTTCTCTGTTAGCATATCAATTATACTTTTTTTTTTTAATTTTAGCAGTTGTATTAAAATATACATTTTTATTAATCTAAGTCCCCCTTCAAATAACACAATTCTGCTTCATGTGTAGTGTAAATACTTTTTCACAGCTTATTCCCAATTCCTCCCTCCCATTCCTTGTGACGTTGTTGTCATTATTTTTATTTATCCATATATTAATCACCCAGTACATTGTTACTATTTTCACCTTAAAGTTATCTTTTAGATCAATTAATAATAAGAAAAGTAAGAGATTTTATTTTACTTTTATTTATTCCTTCTCCATTGCTCTCCCTTTCTTTATGTAGATCCAAGTTTCTGAACTATATTATTTTCCTTCTGCCTGAAGAAAATCTTTTAACATTTTTTGCAGGACAGGTCTGCTGGCGATGAGTTCTCTCAGTTTTTGTTTGTCTGAGGAAGTCTTTATTTCTCCTTCACTTTTGAAGGATAATTTCGCTGGATACAGAATTCTAGGTTGGTGGTTTTTTTCTTTCAACACTTTAAACATATTTAACTCCACTCTTCTTACTTGCATGGTTTCTGATGAGATGTCGTCTGTAATTCTTTTCCCTCTTCTATAGATACAGGGATTTCTGCCCTCTCCTCTTCTTCCTCCCCAAGGCTGCTTTCAGGATTTTCTTTTTGTCTTTGGTTTTCTGCAGTTTGAATATGCTACACCTAGGGGTAGATTTTGTGGTGTTTATTCTATTTGGTGTTCGGAGAGTTTCCTGGATCTGTGGTTTGGTGTCTGTCATTAATTTTGAAAAGTTCTCAGCCATTATTATTTCAAATACTTCTATGTGTTCTCTTTCTTCTCCTGCTATTCCAATTACTGTATGTTATATCTTTTGAAATTGTCCCACAGTTCTTGGATGTTTTGGTCTATTTTTTGTCATTGTTGGTGATGGTTTTTTATTGTTTTGTTTTAATTCTTGTTTCTCTTTGCATTTCAGTTTGAGACGTTTCTGTTGACATATCTTGAAACTCACTGACTTTTTTCCTTGGCTGTGTCCAGTCTACTGATTAGCTCATCAAAAGCATTATGCATTTCACTTATAGTGTTTTTTATTTCTAACATTTTTATTATTATTTCTTAGAGCTTCTGTCTCTCTGCTCACATTGTCCATTTGTTCTTGCATGTTGTCTACTTTTTCCATTAGAGACCTTAGCATATTAATCATTTAAAATTCCCTGTCTGATAATTTTCAGCCGTTTTATCTTCATATTCCCTCTCTGCCATTCTGTTGTGTCTCTGAGCCTCTGAGACCTGCATTAGAGCTTCTCATTCTGTTCTTCGTGTTCCTCACATCTTTGTGTCCTCACCTTCATGTTCTTCAAAGCTCTTTCATATTTTCCACCTCTTTGTCTCTCAGTTCTGATAAATTTTTTGGATCAGTCCTCTAGTTATGTAATTCTCTAATTGTCTCTAACCTGTCGCTGAAGTTTGGTTTTTAACTGTAATTCTTATTTCTGAGCTTTAATTTGTTTTTCAAATATATTAGCAACTTTTTATGTTCTCTTGTTCCTTGATCACTTCTTTTTTATTTTCTTCTTTTAAGCATTTTACACAGTTATTCTGTGTTTGAATGAAATCTTGAGGATCTAAATCTGGTTTTTTGTTGTTTCTGCTGATGTATTATTTCCTTATCCATATAGTAATGTTTTACTATGAGGTCATGTTTTGTTCAGCTTACTCTCTGGGAACGCTGAGGCCCTAAATAGGGAATGCTTCCTCAAGAAGGGGTTTCCACTCACTGGTGCAAGGTACCAGCAGGACACTGACCCAGCTACGACCCTGCAGCTCTTCTTGGCATTCCCATGGGACCTCAGATCTGGCCTCCCATTGCTGTAATGATGATGCTTGCACCTTCACCTGCCTGGCCCTGTTTTTCTCACCATGTTCGTGTCACTTCTTTGTGAAGGATTACCCTCGCTTTCTCTATGGCTTAGCATTTTGCTAGAAAGCTGTTTGGTGCCATTTCTCTGGGATCTAGAGTGAAGCATCCCCACTTACTAGACAGAGTCTAAGCAGAGGGAGAACACATGACCTTAGAAGAGCTAATGTGAGATGGTGGGGCTGCAGCTCACTGCTCCTTCACAGAGCGGGTTTTCACACATCACCTTACATGGCTCAGGAGCTGTAGGTCACAGCTGTAGGGCCAGACTTTGGACTGGTGCCTGAGGCTTCCAGCTCTAAATCCTGTGTCTTTTCCATCTGGAGAACATGTTATGAAACAATCACCATGCTAAGAAAGAGCCTAGTAATGAAGATAGAGAGATGTCTTGAATCCTGCGAGAGCATGAGGAATATTTGAAAATGGTCACCATGTTCCGGCCCTCAGTGAGTTCAGTGCATCAAGTGAATCCTGGTGAAGTGGCTCCCACGTGGCTCTGCACGCACCTCTCACCTCCCTCACCAGGTTACTTACGTACAACCAGTGCAAAATTAAAAAAGTTAAACATGGTACAAGTGTAAGTTCAGGTTGGAATTTGAGGTAGAAAAAAACTGTATGGAAAATAGGGACATAGATAGATTGCAATTTGGGGGTCATATTGTGATCTTTGATTTGTAGTTTATTTCAGAGGTAGTATTTAGTTCTTCTGGCCTGAGAAATAGCAAGACCAAAACAAAGGTGGCACTTTGCCTCTTACCATCTCTGGCAGGAATATTGGAGAACCTTAGTAAGAAGAAACAGAATAGAGTCGCTCATCTTAACTTATCTTGTTCACTGGGACATAACTGGAACCCCTTTTTGTTTGAATACTTGGTATTGGTAGTCCCTCTCATGCGTGTGTTCAGTGATTAAGTCTTTTGCTCTCTTGGTTTGTCATCTTTAGCACCTGTGTTCATGGTGTCTGGGATGGATGTGGTGGTGTGAGAGACAGGCTGGGTCTTTAGTAAAGACATCTGTTTGTGTATGTCAGAGCTTTCATTTAAAGCAAAAATTTTGCTTTCTTGTGAATCACTTTTGTCTCAAAGTGGAGAACAATTCAAAACTTCTGTTAATTGAAGCTGTATGGATTTGTTTAAGAGTGAAATCGTTCTGATTCAATAGCATTATCCACATGTTGGGAGACTTATTTTATGCTTAAATTATTGACGTACTTATGGAGGCATGACCCAAAAATATTCTAGTTGATAGATGCTTTTTTTGTTGTTTTTCTGAAGGAAACCCATAGCTGTTGAGGTTAGTAGATGTCTTATGTGAAAGCATTCATACAAATACAGGTTGTTTGTTATGGACCCCCTGCTCCCTTTGGTCTCTACAGATGGACCTCCTGTTTTGAGTAGATGGTTTTCTAAAGAAGTGTGTGAATCAAAGGTATAGCATCATTAACTTTTGTTTCCAGTATTATAGTTTCATAGTTGTGTTCCTTTATTCCTGTAAGCTAAGCTCTGTTCAACATTTATTGAACATCCAGTATGTGCCAGGCCCTGTGCTACATGCTAGGAAAATAAAACCCAATTAATCATGGTCCCTGTTTTCAGGGATCTCTCAATCTAAAGAGAAGACAAAAACAGGCTCAAATTAAAAAATCAAAATGATATGGCATACCTTAATAGAAATTATACATACAAAGTAGAAAACTAACACCACAGGGGAAAACTATAACTTTTTGAGCCTGTGGGGTGGTTTTGCAGAGGAACTGACGCTGGGATAGGATTTTGAAGGATAAGCAGAAGCTCTCAGACACCTGTGGTAGTAGGTCCAAGCTGTCAGCCACTTTTCTTGAGGTGAACCCAGACAACTCCTGGCTGTGTCTTAGGAGGATCTCAGGGTGTCTTTGAGCAGCTTCTAAGACCGCACATGCTTCTGCCGTTGAGAGTTTACTGGCTGGGCTAGCGAGGCAGAGCTGCGTCTCACAGCTGACGTGGGGCAGTGTGAGAAGGCTGGCCAGTTCCTCTCTCAGGAATTTCTGCCCTTAATGGAAGGTCTTCAAGACTAAGAAACCTTCTTCCATTTAATTGTTACTTTTCATCACTTCCTCAGCAAAGCAGGTCTTAGTTTATCACTACTTTGTGGCAACTGGTATCTATTAAAATATGGTTTTCTTGTTTTCCCCACTCTTTGCTCCCTGGGGCCCCCCTGCCAGAACAACCGGTTCAGGCTCCTGCTTTGATCCTGGCTGTCCAACGCAGACCTGTTTCTTCCCGGTTTCAAATCCTGAATGTCATCTCCAGCCTCACCCTCCACCTTCGCCTCCTTGAGCCTGTTCAAAGTCAGCAGATGTGCTAAGGTGTCCCAGCTGCCTAAGTGGAGTAACTCCCTACTTCCTCTCTGCCCTGTGGAGTGAGGGATTTGGGAGGGGGGGGTTGTGTCTAGGGTCCACAGTCTTATAAATTGATAATCATCACCTTAGCACTCACTAAATGCTTGCTTTGGGCCAGGCAATGTGCTCACCACTTGACATACCTTGTCTGATTTAATTCTTAGCACCACCCCTGCAGGTAGGTATTTCCAAATTACAGATGAGAAAACTAAAGCACAAAAAGATTGAGTAATTTGCCTGAGGTCACACAGCTAGTAAAAGAGAGAGCTGGCACCTGAACCCGTCAGACTGCACAGCCTGAAGGCTGAGAATGAGACTAGTGTTCACATCCAGCTCGTCACTGACCACAGCTCTCAGGAATGGAGCCAGAGACGGTAGTCCTGTCACAGCTGTTGTCCTAAATAGCTCCAGGATCCCTCCTTGCCTTTCATCTTCACTGCCACTGCTCCATGATTTCTCATCCCCTGACTGTTTCTATGTCATCCTTTCCCATTCAGGTTCATTCACCGTATTGCCACAGACTGATCTTTCTAGTAAACTGATCAGATCTTCTCACCCTGCTGCTTAGAATCCTCTGTGGCTCACTTGCGCCTTCAGGACAGAAGTCATACAAAGTTGTCTCTGATTTGGCCCCTGCACATCATCAGGCTGTGGTGCAGTTGTCCATGGACATGGACCATCCCTGTGCTCTGTCCTCCTCTGCTTCCTCCCTCTGCCCCAGCCAGGCCCTCAGGGTTCTGCCAAACCATTATGTGCTCCTGGGAATCTACCCAAAACCCTCCCACTTGAGTTTGCAGCACTCACTGCTCATTCCTGCGTTCCAAAGGATGGGATCACCAGGCGTTGTTCTCAACACCAGACCTGTAGATTCTTTAGGCATTCATTCTCACAGTGCGTAGACCTGCTGAAGGAAAGCTATGAGCCTGGTGTTGACGAGGTGCTGGGGATAGCAGGGCCAGGGTCCAGATACCCATCTTCTCATGAAGCTTACATAATTTGAGGCAAGGCAGATGTTAAACCAATGGGTTACGAGTAAGTCTTGAATTGTAACTGTGATAAGGGAAAATTGTGGATTTTAGTGTGTTTAATGGGGAAGGCCCACCTTGGTCTTGGGTGTTGGGTAGTGAGGGCAAAGTCAGTGATGGCTTCTCTGAGGAGGTGACATTTAGGCTGAGACCTGAAGGATGTAAGTCAGCAAGGTCACAAGCTGAGGTTAGGACGTTCTAGAATGTGGACACAGTGTGAGCAAAGTTCAGGGTCAAAAGGGAGCTTGAAGTTGGAGGACCAAGAGAAGGCCTGTGTGTCCAGGGACTTGGTGAGCAGGAAGGACAGGGTTTAAAAACAGTAGGAAGCCATTGGCGCATTCTAAGCAGGAGAATGACCCGCTCTCACTTAGATTCAAAAAAGCTCACTCTGGCTGCTGTGAGGAAAAGGACTGGAAGAGGCCCAGTGCGAGTGTGGGGCTGTCATTGTGGTACAGGTGGTGGAGGCACGGGGCTGTGAGATGTGCTGAGGGGAGGGAGGGCCCAAGGATGCCCACGTATATGCAGAGAGCAGCTGATGGCTACTCAATAAACTGTGGACCCAGCCTCCCCCCATACCTTCAGACAAGGGTCTGCCCGCAGGACTCAGGAGGGCTTTAGAGCTCAGCATCAAATTCGTAGTTCTTCAGACTTACACTGCACTTTGCCCAAGTGTGAGAGAACAGCTTAAGAATTTTACCATTTTTTTCAGTGATTCCAAAGTTGACTTTTTAGAAATGATCATTAAAATGTCAGATGAGAATAAGCCATAGGAACAGATCTTATGCAAATGAGCCACATTTAAAATGTGACTAGGGAGGAATGTTAGAAGTTACTGAGTTGTCTAAAGTTCGTTTGATACATTCCTTGAGGCAACAGTTGCTTTTAAAATTTACATCTGGTTCAAATTTGACCTATCCTGTATAGCCTTATGAATAATCAAGTAAGCACTCTGCAAGATGTCTTCATCCAGGGACTCCTGCTCATGGCAAGTGTATCCCACAAGGTTTTCAGTAATGACTTGTCTGTTTGTAGTTTAACTACTTAAGTAAACAGAATATTAACTTTGATATGTGATTAGAACATTTTTTTTTGTAGGCTTTACCGCCAGCACCTGTTCAGAATCACACAAATAAGCATCAGGTATTCAATGCATCTCTTCAAGACCATATTTATCCGAGCTGTTTTGGGAATACTCCAGAGTGGAATAGTTCTAAATTTATAAGTCTTTGGGGATCAGAAGTGATGAATGATAAGAACTGGAATCCTGGCACTTTCTTGCCAGATACAATTTCTGGTAAGGAACTTGTTAAAACTTTCTTAAAGTTTTAAAATGATCGGAACTGAGTGGATTGCCGTCTCTGCTGCTGTAGTCTCCCGATAGAAGCCCTAGAGTAGTCGGGGCCCTGGTGCAGCCACGCCAGGCTGCTGCTCCCTCCCCTCCGTCTCTAGTGGGAGGCCCCTTGGGCCCTGTCACACTGCTCCATCCTTCCACATCTGCCGCCAGTCAAGTCCCGCTGCAGAACAGAGCAGAGCAAGGCTCCAGTGCTCCGTGGCCGCTGGCCAGCACAGTAAGCTGTGCGGGGGCCCTGCTAACGCTGGGACCTCTCCTGCCCCAGCACCACTGAGTGTCTTGTCTCGAGGGTTCGGTCTTCAGCCTTTGGTTCTCAAGCAGTGGTGACAACCAGACCTCCACCCAGTGCACGGGGTGGTGTGACAGTGCCACGGGTGACTTGAATGCTATGACTTGTGTTCCTTTTCTCTGTTTCTGTATTGAGCCTACATGGGATCTGTCCCCTCTAACAAGTTCCTTCCTCCCAGCTGCCTCAGCTGCCAAGGCTCAGCTGTTACTTCAATACCAGTGCAGGGTGCACCTGAAGAGGGGCTGGTACCTACTCCTCATCTCAGTCTTCATATGGTTAGAGCCACTGGGGGCCCCACACGCAGCCCTGCATGTGCTCAGAAAAGCCAGCTAGACTTGACATCTGGGCTGTGCTTGGAAAGGGTTTCTAGCTGTGTGACCTTGGGCAAGTTGCTTAGCCTCTCTGAGCCTCAGTTTCTTCATCTTTAGGATGGGAATAATAGTACCAAGCTCAAGACATTAAATAATTTTTGGGAAGCTTCTAGCACAGGCATTGGCACATGGTAGGTGCTCAATAAATTTTTTTCTCAGATGAAAACAAGTTGACTGGCATCACCCCAGTGGGATCCTAAGTCACTTCGGTAGCAGCCCTGGTGTTAAGAATTTAGTCAGCAGATGTCCTTTAGGTTTGAGCTAAATATTACTTCTTTTAGAAGCCTTAATTTTCCCATTCTTCTCTGAAGGGAGTGACATATTAGGGCCAACACTCTCAGAAACAAGACCGGAAGCCCTTCCACCTCCGTCTAGCAATGAAACACCTGCAGCTTCGGATAGTAAAGAGAAAAAAAACGCCGCAAAAAAGAAATGTTTGTACAATTTCCAAGATGCTTTTATGGAAGCAAACAAAGTTGTGATGGCCACCTCATCAGCCACCTCCTCCGTGTCCTGCACGGCCACCACAGTGCAGTCCAGCAATAGCCAGTTCAAAGTGTCGTCCAAGAGGCCTCCTTCCATAGGTAAGGCCCACCAGTTCGTGGGGACCCTTGGGGTTGGCTCAGCATATTCGCTGCTTTTTCCTCAGCATTTTTGTAACTGCCTCTTACTTGGCCTGGCTGGAGGTGTAAATGTAACTAACACCCAAAATGCTCGTGCACAGAGAGCACGTCCGCTGGGACTGACTGGGATTTTACTGTCCGCTAGCTTCTCTAGGGCTTTGCCACACTGCATCTTGCCTTTCCTCTCTGCACCTATTGTTCTGTAATAGGAAAAAGTAATTGCTTTCTGAGCGTGTGGAGGAGTTTGTAGTCATCTGAAAGCAGAAGCCTCACAGAGAGTCAGCTAATGGGGTTGCCGCCTAGCTCACAGGGCAGCCCCTGCTGCCACTCAGGTCACTGGTGTGCAGGTGGTGTCGTTGTCACACTTTGATCTGAGCACAGTGAGAAGGAGGCCCAAAAGCAAGGAGGCCATCCGAGACCAGTGGCAAATGTCAAAGGGACACGGGAGCTGGCTCAGAGGGGCCTCACTAGCCAACATTAGGACAGTTTGAGTATCAAAAACAATAATGGAATAGGTTCTAGCACACAAAGTCAAGAATCCTGCAAGATGCTCAAAAAAGGGACTAGGGTGGAGAAGCTCTTTCTGACAGAAGCTCGCTGCTGCTGCATATGCAAGAACAGTAGAAGTAGAAGGCCACTCTGCAGCCAGCAGGGTAACGCTGGAGCCAGGTAAGCGTTGAGTGGACGTTAAAACATTGGATGTCAGTTTGGAGAATGTAGTAGTGTTCCCACTGTCTGGGAGCAGCGCCCGCACATGACTGGCAGATTACAAAGGGAAGATAAGGTGCCTTTTGCTGGAGGAATCTGGCAGACCACCCCCTGCACACCTGACCAGATGTAGCCTCACCGCCATGGAACAAATTGATGTTAGGTGCTTCCTCTGCAATCAAATGGGAAGAATCCTAGGTGCATCCTGCAGAGGATTCATGCCCAAAACATTTTAGCTAAATCTAACATGAAACTCTAAATCCAGATTGGTGGACAGCTGGCCTCGACTCAAAAAATGTCAGTGTTGTGAAAAGAAAAAAGTTTAAAAGAGGCTGGGTTGGGGAAAAAGCTATAGGACGTGGGGGAAACTGGAGAATTGAATAGGGATTGTACATTAGATGAGAATATCATGTCGATGTTCAGTGTCTAACGTGGTAACGGATTGTGGTTATACAGCAAAATGCGTAAAAGTAAATATGACAAAATATTAAATAATGATGAATACAGGTGAAAGGTATATAAGTATTCTTCATACCGTTCCTTCAAATTTTCTATAGATTTGAGCATTTTCAGACAAAAAGTTGGTAAAAAGTTGTAAGACAAACGTGAATGTCTGTCTGTCTTTAGTGGTTGGCAGTGACTCTTTTGCGTCTCTGAATGCAGGCGAGGTCTTTCACGGCATCACCAAGGAGGATCACAGACATGCGGTGCCAGCTGCCCCGAGGAACAGCCCCACGGGCTTGGCGCCACTTCCCACTCTCGCTCCTGCTGCCCTCTCGCCAGCCTCCACACCTCACCTTGCAAATCTTGCAGCCCCGTCCTTCCCCAAAACTGCGACCACATCTCCCGGGTTTGTGGATACACGCAAGAGCTTCTGTCCTGCTCCTGTGGCCCCCCCACCCCCAACCACAGACGGCTCCATCAGCGCACCTCCTAGCGTCTGCAGGTGAGCCAGGTCCTGGTGGTTGAAGGCTAGGAGCACTTTGGAATGGGGTACCATGCCGCCCTGACGCTATAGAAACAGCGATAGAAGCTCTCTGCAGCTGAACGGTCCAGTGATGCACAGCGGGAAGGGATGTGGGTGAGGAGAGGGCTCCGGTCTCAGCCTCTAGTTCTGTAGCGCCAGGGTCTGCCGTGAATCAGTGCGCAGACCACCCCTAACCACTGGCAGCATTGGGGTGGCCTTGGGGGTTTTTTAAGTTGTATTTGTTACACATCGCGCAAAGAATAATACAGCAAACACCCAACAAGGGTTTTTTTTAAGATTTTTTTTGCTGAGGAAGATTCATGCTGAGCTAACGTCCGCTGCCAATCTTCCTGTTTTTGTATGTGAGCCACCACCACGGCACGGCCACTGACCGATGGTGTAGGTCCATGCCCAGGAACCAAACCCAGGCCACCTAAGTAGGGTGCGCCAAACTTAACCACTAAGCAACCAAGGCTGCCCCTAAAAAGATAATTTTTAAATTACCTTTGAACTTAACTTCTTGAAGCCATCCCCACCCCACACCACCCCCAGGATGAAGTGGTGGAGGGAGGAACAGTGGAGAGACTTCGTGTGTGTCTGAAGAGTCCCTTTAGGTATGATGCCTGCCCACATGCCTGCCTGTACCACCTAGCCAGGTCACCACACCACCTTTCCTAACTGGGACTCCCTGTGTCTGTACGGCCACGGGACCTCTGCACCTCACTGTCATCTGTGATGGGGCAGGGCAGCAGTCAGTCAGGAGGAGCGGAACTTAGTCTGCTGCATGCCATGCCCATTCCCCTTGACGGGTGGGCTGCTTGCTAACAGGCCTGTGTGCCATTTTGCAGTGACCCCGACTGTGAAGGGCACCGCTGCGAGAATGGTGTCTATGACCCACAGCAGGATGACGGGGACGAGAGTGCCGACGAGGACAGCTGCTCCGAGCACAGCTCCAGCACCTCCACCTCCACCAACCAGAAGGAGGGCAAGTACTGTGACTGCTGCTACTGTGAGTTCTTCGGGCATGGCGGGGTAAGTGCCCGCAGGCCTCTCCTCTCGGGGAGGGCCTCCTTGTGGGAGGGCTGGGGGGGGGGGGGCATGGAGAGTGCAGTGCATAAAATTAGCGATGGATGAGTGTAAATTGCAGATTTACATTTGAATTGTAAAATAGGTGAGCTCCTTTGCAAGAATAATATGCCAGGTTGAATTCAAGGTGTGGTTACATTGTAGGTAAAGCTTTATTTGCAGCTTAGTTAAAAGCAAGATATGGTCTGAAATAGCAGTTCCACTTCTAAGTTGTACTTATCCTAAAGAAATAATGAAAAATATTTGCCGAAAACTTTAGCTATGAGGATTTCATCACTGCATGTTCGCATTTGTCTGTGATTTTTATGATAGTTGATGAGATGGGGCCTCCTAAGTACCCAGCCCTGAGGGTTGTTGAGTCCACCCAGCGTGCAGTCATGTGGTGGGACACTGCTGATACGTGTACGGTTGGATTCCTCATGTTTGAATACAAAGGACATTGATACACGTACATCTTTCCAGAATAATCATCTTTTCTGTCCCAGCAAATGTCAGCCATGGTGCCTGGGGTGGGTGGGAGGACAGGCCCGGGGTTGGTAGCTGTTCTTTTGGTTCTGGCTCTATTTCCTAAACACGCACACGTTTGTAGTCGCCAGTAAGAAGTTTTGGCAGTGAGAGAGAGGGCAGTTCTTTTTTCTTTTTGGCACTGAAAGGGAAGCCTGCAAATGGATGAAGATACTACAGACACGTTTGTTGACAGGAAAAGATAATCAAACTGTATCATATAAAAAGTAGATAAGTCAGTATGTGTAATTGCTTCTTGTTTGCTTTAAAAATATTTGTTTACGTAGTTGTACATACTTTACTAGATTTTTCATGAATATATGAAGCTTTACAGGTCAGTGCCAAAATACTTTTGGGTGACTTGGTGATGGGTTTTTCTTTTTCCTGCCATTTGTTTATCCTATTTCCTTATTTTTCCACAATGAACATGTATTACTTGAGTAATTAAAAAAAATCATTTTTAGAGATATGGTCTGAGGTTTGTTATATTCAAAATCACTAAAACTTGAAGCTTAATTTAGTTATGTTCTCATTTAATTCTCTTAGCCTCCAGCTGCACCAACAAGTAGAAATTATGCAGAAATGAGGGAAAAGCTTCGTTTACGGCTGACCAAGAGGAAAGAAGAGCAACCTAAAAAAACAGATCAACTTTCAGAACGGGAGAGTGTAGTTGACCATCGAAGGGTGGAAGATTTGCTGCAGTTCATAAACAGCTCGGAGACCAAACCAGTTAGCAGCACTCGAGCAGCCAAGCGAGCGAGGCATAAGCAGAGAAAGGTAAACAACGTGTGCTTGGTGCTGCGCCGATGAGGGTAGTCTCCAGGACTGCTTCTGAGCACGGAGGGCCTCCATGCTGGTGGACTTGCTCACAGTGTTGCTTCCAGAGCCCCTGGCTGTCTCATGGCCCAAACTAGAAGCTGGTTAAAAGCCTGATGTATTTTCAGGACACGGCTTCTCCTTTTGTGTCATGAGTTTGTTAATGGATCTAAAACAAACTTTCGAGTTCTTGTGGTGGCCAGGGTGGGAGCGGCAAGCAGACCCTCCATCTCTGCCTGTGAAAGAACCTTCTTTCCTAAGGAAGGAGAGGAAGGAGCCCTTGGTTGTCAAGGAGTAGAGTGCTGCCTTCATTTCAACAACCAAGGCCCTGGAGACTTCTCTGGAGAGGGAAAGGGGACCAGTGTGGGCTTTTGGAGACTGTGGGTGAAGAAGTGACTTGGATATGAAGCTGGGACTGGGCCCTTGGCACAGCAGTCATCTCTGGACACAGGTCTGGGCATGCTGCTCCACCCCATCCCCCATCTCGCTCCACTGGCAGAGGAGAATCAGGCAGTGCCATTCTAAAAGAGAGCCAGCACAAGGCGTTGATGCCAGCCATTGTGGACAGCCCTGGGCAGTTCCCCCTTCACCATAGGGTGTGAGATATCACAAAAGCAAATATCTACCAGGACAGGCAGGTTGGCCCAGTGGTGGACTTTGACTGGACTTGACCTATGGTCTAGCGAGTAAACAGTGTTCAGAGACTGTATGCTCGTAAATGAGAAGTTGTGTTCTTTACGTCATGTTAACATTGAAAGTGATGGAAATAGCATTTACTCTATGATTTGCCATCCTCCTCCCCCCACATTCTCTCGGAGGATTTTCCACAAAGCCCCTGTGCTGCAGCAGTTCCACAGATCTTCCTGGTTTCGGCCACCTAAAGATATCAGGCTCCAAGAGCCAGACCTCAGCAGGCAGATCTGGGCTGTGCACAGAGGGAACAAGGGTCTGACAGCAGGATGGGTTGCTTTGGGAAGAGGTGATGTCCTTGTGAAGTCAGGCAGAGACAGGAGGAGGACCTTTCCACAGTGGACCAGAGCGTGGGCCACATGTCCTGCAGTGTTTCTTCCAACTTAGCTATTTGTAATTCTAAGATAGTTGTGATTGTTCTGCTAAGTGGATTAACCATCAAGTGCCCTGCTTGTACCTCACAATCCTAAAATAGGTCTGGACTGACTGTCAGGTGTAATGAGGGGGCTTTGGGGAAGAAGCCTGTTCTGTGCCCCAGAAGATCTGGGTTTGCTGAGCCACACTGGAGTGGGGAAAATGGGGTATGTTCTCCATCCAGGAGTGTTGACAGCATCAGGGGTTCCAGGGTGGTCCACCCCAGACTCCTGTCCTCTGTCCTTGTGGAGTCTAGGATGGAGGGCAGCCCTGCAAAGCACTGAACAGGTCCAGAGGCTTCCAGTGAATCCGTGAGAAGTCTCCAGGGCCTTGGTTGTTGAAATGAAGGCAGCACTACATATACTAGGTTGTTGTTTGGTGAGGAAGATTGGCCCTGAGCGCACATCTGTTGCCAGTCTTCCTCTTTTTTCCCCCTCCTCAAAGCCCCAGTACATAGTTGTACATCCTAGTTGTAAGTGCTTCTAGTTCTTCTATGTGGGATGCTGCCACAGCATGGCTTGATGAGCGGTGTGTAGGTCTGCACCCAGGATCAGAACCAGTGCGCCCCAGGCTGCCATAGCGGAGCACATGAACCTAACCAGTACACCACCGGGCCAGCCAGTATACCAGGTTTTGAGTTCACTGTAGCTTCTGTTCTGTGGCAGGATCAGCCCGCAGATCTGTGCTGTAGGGGGCATTCTGCTCACTTGACACTAGGACACCTGCCTAAAGTAGCTATTTTGGGGGCTGCTCCAGGGCTGCCTATTGCGTGCTACCTTCAGGGAAGGCTTCTCTTCTAGATAAAACAAGGATTTTAGTTAATTTTTACTTGAATTGTCAAGTTAAGTTTTTTTAAAACCTATCATTAAATTTTTTTTCTTTTTTTTCTTTTTTTTTGAGGACGATTAGCCCTGAGCTAACATCTTCTGCCAATCCTCCTCTTTTTGCTGAGGAAGACTGGTCCTGAGCTAACATCCATGCCCATCTTCCTCCACTTTTTATGTGGGACACCTACCACAGCGTGGCTTGCCAAGCAGTGCTATGTCAGCACCCAGGATCTGAACCAGTGAACCCCGGGCCACCAAAGTGGAATGTGCGCACTTAACTGCTGCGCCCCCGGGCTAGCCCCTGTCATTAAATTTTTAACAATTTTATGTTTAAGTTTTTCAAAAAGACAAGCAAATTGTCTCTTAAAAATATTGCTTGCCGAAACATTGTGAAAAATAATTTAAACTTGGAAAGACCTTTACATTTTCCCATGCAAAATGTTTTTCCCAAAATTTCCCATAAGCACTGGCCTTATTGGAGTTCACTGATAGGAGAAGCCATGCTTCTTGCTCTTAATGGCTTTCATTTGTTTTCTGAGCAGAAGGAATGGTTCCTTTTATGCTCTTGAGTATACGTCACTAATAAAATACAGTCTTCACTTGGGATGAAAATTAATTTCCTGCCAAGCTGGACAGCAGAAATAACTATTGTCTATTTGCCATGTAGTGTTGGATATTTTAGGAAGTCGTTTGCTCAATCCCACTGGTGAAAGTAGATTGGGAATTTTGTTTATCTACTAAAGTGGGAAAAAGGAATTTCAGGGTTTTTAGTACACATTTCTTGCACGTCCTCTTGATACACGTGGATGCGTCAGCGTCAGCCTTCACTTGGAAGCTGTGCTTGCTCAGGGTTTTGGCAGCACATGCGCAGCGGTGTAACTACTACACGATCAGTCCGTGCTCTGAGCCCCCGTCATCCACCCATCACGCTTTACGGGGGAGCTGGCGCAGGGCAGGTGCACCGCAGCCACTGGGACCCAGTGTTATGTGCCTAGTGCTGGGTCAAAGGCGGTAAGGAATTTTTTGTTGACTACTCTCCCTCACAATAAAGGAAGCATATACCTTGGTAGATAGATTAAATCTAATAATTCTGTAGAGTAAAATAACTTGGGGTGGGTATGTTTTAAGCTTTTGGCCTGTTATAGCCCCTTTCAAAGTTTATGTTCTTATTATATGATTTGTTTTTTAAATTATCTTATTTTTCTGTATGTCTTAATTTTAAGAACACTTACTATTGTCTTAAGTTGCCTTTTCTTTTCACGCTGGCAGCTGGAGGAGAAAGCTCGCCTTGAAGCAGAGGCCAGGGCCCGAGAGCATCTGCACCTCCGTGAGGAGCAGAGACGGCAGGAGGAGGAGGAGGAAGAGGAAGAGCGACTCAAGGAGGAATTTCAGCGGCTTCAGGAGCTTCAAAAGCTAAGAGCTGTAAAAAAGAAGAAGAAGGAGAGGCCAAGTAAAGACTGTCCCAAGTTGGACATGCTCGCTAGAAATTTACAGGCATCAACAGAGTCTGTACCTAACTCTGAAAATATCCACAATGGGTCGCTAGAGCAAACCGAAGAACCAGAAACATCATCTCGCTGCCCTTCCAGACATGTGGACCACACAGAGCCCAGGCTGGGGCCCGGGGCTGATGGGGATGCTGCCGACCCCGTGGACACCAGAGACTCCAAGCTCCTCCTTCCAAAGGAGGTCAATGGAAAGCAGCAGGAGCCCTTGTCTTTTCTCCTTGACATAATGCATCACCACAAAGAGGGAAACGGCAAACAGAAGCTAAAGCAGACCAATAAGGCTAGCAGTGAGCCCGTGAGAAAGCCCATGGAGCCCCCCAGAGCCTCAGAGGGCCAGCCCAGACCCCGGCCCCAGACTGAGTCAAAGACTAAAGTACTTGACCTCACTTCCTTGGCAGAGCAGAAAAGAGAGGAGAGAAAAGTCAACAGTAATAACAATAACAAAAAGCAGCTGAACCATGTCAAGGAAGAAAAGTCGAACCCAGTCCCCATGGAGCCCGCCTCCCCCAGCGAGCATCCGCAGAACAGCAAGCTGGTGCTGGCAGATTCTCCTCAGCCCAAGGGCAAGAACAAGAAGAATAAGAAAAAGAAAGGAGACCGAGTCAACAATTCAATTGGTAAATACAGAGCAGAGGGAAAGTATGTCTAGCTGATAGCCTTTCGTTTTCTGTGTGTGACTTGTTGTAAGATGAGAAAAACACTTGGTGGAGGTCCTCTCATAGCCTGTCCCTCCTGTAGGTTGGATGCTGCCTTACCTATCCTGGCTTGGTGCTTTTTGTGGCCTTTTCACCAACAATGAGGAACAAATACCATTGTTGTTAGTTATTTTGTCATTTTGAAATAATTTTAAACTTCAAAAAAAACTGCAAAAAGAGTACATAGAGGGGCCGGCCTGGTGGCACAGCAGTTAAGTGCACACGTTCCGCTTCAGCGGCCCAGGGTTCGCCGGTTCAGATCCAGGGTGCAGACATGGCACCACTTGGCAGCCATGCTGTGGTAGGCATCGCACATATAGAGTAGAGGAAGATGGGCAAAGATGTTAGCTCAGGGCTGGCCTTCCTGAGCAGAAAGAGGAGGATTGGCAGTGGATGTTAGCTCAGGGCTAATCTTCCTCAAAAAAAAAAAAAAAAAGAGTACAAAGAATTCCTGTACATTCCAATTCCCTGGAATCACATGTTATCACGTTTGCTTTATCATTCTGTCTCTCCCTCTTTATTATTTTTCTGAACCAAATGAGAGTAGTTTCAGACATGACACCCTTTTACCCTTAAATACTTCCATGTGTATTTCCTCAAAACAAGGACACTCTTTTACAAAACCACAATACAATTATCAAAATCAAGAAATTAACGCTGGTACAATGCCGTCATCTAGCTATAGACTTTATTCATATTTTCTCCAGTTGTCCCTTTAATATCCTTTATAGAAAAAAAAGTGTTACTGTTATTTCTCCTGACATAGGATCTATTCCAGGATCACATGTCATATCTTTTAATTTCCTTTGATGGATCAGTTCCTCAATTTTTCATGACCTTGACGTTTCTAAAGAGTACAACCCATTTATCTTTTAGAATAATTTCCATTTGTCTGTGTGCCACTTCTTCACGATCAGATGCAGATTGTGTATTTTTGGCAGCGGTGCCCTGCAAGTGATGCGTCCTTGTTAGCGCATGCCCTCAGGAGGGCGTAATGTCTGCTGATGTTAACTCCAGTCCTTGGGTTAAGGGGTCTGCCTGGTCTCTCCACTGTCGTGTTAATGCTCCCCCTTTGCTGATGCATCAGTGTCTTATGGGGAGATGAATCTCTGTTTTTGTTTTTGGTTTTTTTTGAGGAAGATTAGTCCTGAGCTAATGTCCACTGCCAATCCTCCTCTCTTTCCTGAGGAAGACCCTCAGCTAACATCCTGAGCTAACATCCGTGCCCATCTTCCTCTACTTTATATGTGGAACGCCCACCACGGCATGGCTTGCCAAGCGGTGCCGTGTCTGTACCCAGGATCCAAACTGGTGAACCCCAGGCCACCAAAGCAGAACATGCGCACTTAACCGCTGCATCACCAGGCCGGCCTCTGAATGTCTGTTTTTATCAAACATTCACCTACTAGTTTTAGCATCCGTTGACAATTCTTGCCCTAAATGGTTATTAGGACGTTGTTTGCCAAAGGGTGATTTTTCTCATATTATTCCTTCTACATTTCTTATTTGGTATTCTACTGTAAGAAGAGATTTTCTTCTCCCCCATGTATTTTTTTCGTTCATTTAGTTATTTATATCAGGGTGGATTCATGGATTCTTACTTCATGCTATAGATTATAATCCTTTACTAACACTATTTTGATGCCCTGACTATCTCAGATTCAGTCCGTGGGAGCCCCCCTCGGAATGGCCCCTCAGCCCCATCATTCGTTGAGTACTTCCATACTTTCTGACATAGTTTGGTGTTCCAGGCTTATCTCTTACTTTTCCTATCCCAGCCCTGAATCAGCCATCTCCAAGGAGCCCTGGTTCTTTTTCGTGGAGAGTGGCATTTAGAAACCCAGACCTGGGTCCTCCTGGTGTGTCATTGCTTCTAGGCCCTCTCAGTCGGCAGAGCTGGGAAGGGATGTGTGTCTGTGCGTGCGTGCGACCTGCACACACATCTCTTATCTATTCCTATGTCTGATTTCTGTTGTGAGAACCCCAAGTTCACACTCATGACGCCAGTCCCACTCAGTGCCCCACGTTCCTTCTACTTTCCCCATCTCCATCTGTAACAACTCCCGTCTCCAACTCCTGGGGACTCACAGTAGATTTACTGACTTGTTCAATCCTAGGATGCATGTGAAGTGGTTTCAGAATTGCTCATCCTCAGGCCGACCCCATGGCCGAGTGGTTAAGTCCGGCGCTCTGCTTCAGCAGCCCAGGGTTTTGCTGGTTCAGATCCCAGGTGCAGGGATGGCACCGCTCATCAAGCCATGCTGAGGCGGTGTCCCACATAGTGCAACCAGAAGGACCCACAAAGCTATGTACTGGGGGGACTTTGAGGAGAAGAAGGAGGATCCTCTATATCCTTACTTGTTTTTTGTCCCTTTGACTATCTTCTATTATTATTAATGAGTTCCTGGCTATGTTTTCTTGTGTCCCCTATAGTTTTGCTTTATGAAGGTGGTTTCTCTGTTATTTGATGCACATTCCTAACTGTAATATCTTCTTTGTGTGTGGCTTTAGTATTAAAAATGTCCTTTTTGTTGTGTTTTGTGCTTTTGGCTTGAATTCTACTTCATCTAAGATGGTGATTGCTGCCCCTTCTCTCTCTGTTTCTCTTTGCCTGGTGGGGCACCTTTGTCCTCATCCCTTCATTTGTAGCCTTTCTGAGTCACTAGGTTTTAGGTCATTCTCTTATAGATAGCAAAGACCTGAGTCTTGCTTTGTGAGCCAAATTCAAAATCTTCTCTATGGGTAAGTTAAGCCCATTCGCATTTATTGATATAACTATATGGGTGTCTCAACCCTGACGTCGTTTTGTAGTTACTATGTGTATTTCATAGTTGCTGGGGTTTTTTCTATGTGGTATATTTTCTTTGTTCTTTTATTTCTAAAAATCTTTGATATTTAGGAAAATTTGTGTTTTTGTCCTAGTGCATTCCTCTAATGTATACCTTTCATGCCCCCTCCCTAGCGTCCCTGCTCACCCTTTCACAGCTTGCTTTAAGTGAGGCCTCTGACACCCACTTACTGCCTGGACAACAGTCAATGAGCTGATTTCATTCTTTCTGCTTTCCGCTTTGTCCCTTCTCTTTCCATTTTTCTGCTAATATTATTCCTGCCTTGTCAGAATACACAGTATTCATAGGTGTACAATTAAGTACATTAAATGCTCATGTGGGTCCTCCTGCTGAGGTGTTCCCAGACGTTTTCTCCCTGGGGAAGTGTACCCTCTGGTGCATGTCTTCAAGTAAGTGTCTGAGCTCTGGCGAAGCAAACTGTGTTTATGGTCTTAACAATGAACAGACAGCCTTGCTAAGTATGAAATTCTTGGGTCACACTTTCTTTCCACTCTGGCTAATATGGTTTTGTTGTTGTGAAAAATTTCTTCCTATTACTGCATCCACTTATGGTTCTGTCTCGTTTTTTTCTTATACCAAGATTTTCAATACTGATTATTAGTTCTAATCAGAAAAAAGAATATTAGAAATTGCTTTATTATGAAAGCATTTCCAGCAGACATGCCTGCTCTATGTTTGCTTTTATGATTGAAGCTGTTCCACTTCTATAACTATTTATGAAATGACTGGTGAGACTGTGCCTTCTTCACTTCCTTTATGTTTGTAAACGCTCCTGCCTTCCTTCCCCCTTCCTCGTGCATCAGTGTTTCCTTGATCAGAGCCTCAGTGAGTCGGCCACCAGTCAATGTCTGTGAGTAGACATTGCAGGCGGAGGCTCGATCAGAATAGTCTCAGTGTCTGGGAAGGAGGAGATTGGGCTGTGGAAGCAGAATGGCTGTGATCAGGTGTATTGTGAGCATGACTCCCTCATACTGGACTGGATGAGGTGGAAGCTAGGACTGAGGAGCCTGGCTGGGAGGGTGGTGGAGCCCAGCATTGAAGCAGTAGCTGTAGCAGTGGGAGGGAGGGCGAGGGGTGAGGGTCCCCGACTGTTCACAAAGAACTTGCCTGGCATGCTGAGAGGTATGACGTGGGTGAGGAAGGAGGCCAAGAGGATCATTTCTAGGTCGTTGCAAGAAAAGGAGTCAGCTGGCAGCAGATCATAAGGGGTACA
>NC_060269.1:153652238-153655055 GCF_021613505.1 Equus quagga | reverse complement strand
GGGGGGGGGGGGGGGGGGGGGGGGGGGGGGGGGGGGGGGGTGGTGCAGAGGAGGAAGACCGAAGGTGAGGAGCTCTAGGTGCCAACAGAGTGTGGGTGGGAGAGCTGTCTGTGGGAGGGGCCGTGGTCCTACATGGCCTTAGAGGAGAGCGCTTCAGCGATGTTTCTGTGAGCTGACAGACGTGAAGGTGCTCTGCCCCGTGCTCTGAGTCATCAAGAATGGCAGCTGCTGTCACGCAGGTAACCTGCACCTTAATTACGCTGTTGTGGAATGCCCCAGAGATAGGAAGAAAGTGGGTCTGTGTTCATTAAAGATTCCAAAAAATTGTCCCATGCTAAGATCTTCAGGAAGGTGGAGACTCCTTCAACAGAGAAATGTCAGTAGTCTCTGCACTCCTCTTTTGATGGTGTCGGGTACTGTGCATGCACTGCCAGCCTTCACAGCCCCCTAGGTGTGCACTGATGGAGCCTCTGGCACGTGAAGCTCACGCGGGGCCCGGGAAGCTCCCAGCATCCCAAGATAGCAATAGGAACGGGCAGAGCAGAAAAGAGAAGTTGAAATCCTCAAACTTGTCGAAATTGTAGGAGATGGAAGAATCCTGAATCAGAAGTCTCCATGTTCTCCTGCCTATTCTCAAAGAGTGGTTTTTAACTGCAAAGTGAATTATAGCCTTGCCTTTTGATTGGAATGGCCTGAAGAGTTTTTGAAGTCTCTAGGATGTTGCATATACAAACTGAATGCCTGGGAGAACCATCTTCCTGTAGAGGTTGGTGCCTGGGTCCTGGGGACAATCATGTCATTTTACTGTGAGGGTCACTTGCAAGGGACAGCACTTTCTTCCCCATGGGCCTGCTTCTGGTCAGCTTCTATTAACAGTTGTGCCGTCTCCTTCCCTCCCTCACTTCTTCCCTCCAGCAGGGACCTAAGGCAGCCTCTGGGCTCGAATGCAGCTTAGGTTTGCAGGAATCTTCTCAAGGGCTGTCCCATCAATGGAGACCCATCAATTAATGACTGATCACTTGGGGAACCCAGGTGCCAGCAAGTGGATCTCTTCTAATGGGACCTGAGGCAGCACTTGCTTTGCTCAGCAGATATGTGAGTTCCGTAGCTTCCAGGTGGGAGCTGGACACTCACAAGCACATGGAGAGTGTTCTTCTTTGGCCATTTGTAAAGTCTTACTTCAGAAAAAATTTTTAGTTTGTGAAGTTGTTGAATTAAGTAAAACCAAATGATTTGTTCTATTCTGGTAAGATGGCCTGCTATTGTAATTTGACTTTCCTCTCCTCTTTGTTTTACAGATGATGTCTTTCTGCCTAAAGATATAGACCTGGACAGTGTGGATATGGATGAGACAGAGAGGGAGGTGGAATATTTCAAAAGGTAAATGTCAGGACTGCATGTCTGAAATAATGATGGTTTTGTGGTTAGCATACATGACCCTCATAGCTCTGCCAGTTGTCTTAGACACAAGTTCTGTCAGCCAGCTAGCCAGCCAGCCTGGCTTAGTAGCATTCTAGCATGTGAAGGCCTGCCACACACGTCCCGCCCACACCCCTAGCACACACACACCAACCTTCTCACTCACCCTCTCACATTTGTTCACTTCTCCCCTCCCCTATGTGTGTAAACACTAGTTTACGGCAGTGATTCTCAAAGTGGTCCGGGACCAGCAGCATCACCTGGGAATTCAGGCCCCTCCCCAAGCTGCTGAACCAGACTTTGGGGAGGGACCCGATATCTGTATTCGCGAAGCCTTCCCTGATGTATGCTGATGTTGGAACACACTGACATGCTTTTAAGGAGAAAAGCAACATTTAAGATATTTGCTCTTTTTTCTGATAAGCAGACTCTGTTAGTACTATGTTCAATAATATTTTATCTAGTATGTGAATTAAGGCAGGAAAATTTTATTTTAAAGCTCCTTGTTCTTTTTTTAGAGTACTTTAACCTCTTTGTTTTAAATAATACACACACAAAAAGAAGCAGTTAGTTTGAATGCAAAAAGTCAATAACTCATTTCTCAAATGTTGTAACCTTCTAAATGTTTCTGTGTGTGTGCGGGTATGTGTATGTTATCTTAGCAGGTGGAGTAAAGCATTTGCTAAAGTTAAACATTCATTCATCATAAAAACTCTTAACTAGGCCTAGAAGAGCATGTCCTTATGTAATAAAAGGTATCCATAAGGTACAATAAATATCATACTTAACAGTGAGACATGAAAAGCTGTCCCTTGAGATTAAAAAGAAAAACAAGATGAACTTGCCAATTATTACAACTTCTATTTGTAAAGGTGTAAAAAAAAACAAAAAGGATAAGGATTAGAAGGAAGAAATGGAGTTGTCATTGTCAGATGATAGAAATGTGTTTTACAAAGTCCAAAAGAATCTGTGGGTAAATTACTTGAATTATTAAGACAGTTTGCCCTAAAGCTGGATTCTGGGGAGCTGGGGAGCTGGGGATGGGAGAGGGGCATGTCTTTGATATAGACAGAATTTTGGAGGGAAATTTCCCCAAAGTAGACCTGTAGAACTCACAAACTTTAAAATCATGCTTGACCTCATAAATAAAGATTATCAAACACCCAAGATGGGGAAAACAGATGTCTGGAAATGAAAAATATAATTATTAAAAACAAGACCTCAATAGACAGGTGATAGATTAGACACACTGCTAAAGACGAAATTAATGAACTAGAAGATATATCGGAAAAATGTACCCAGAATGAACCAAGATATAAGGAAAAGAGAAAATAATGAAAGAAGGGTTGAGACATGGAGAAGAGACTAAGTCTAACATACATTAAACTGGAGCTCCGC
>NC_060269.1:153597918-153652228 GCF_021613505.1 Equus quagga | reverse complement strand
ATATTTAACATTCATACTTTGAGCTAAATGGACATGATACCATTTCAAGAGCAAACATTAAAAGAATAGAAATATGGGGGCTGGCACGGTGGTTAAGTGCACACGTTCCGCTTCAGCAGCCCAGGGTTTGACAGTTCAGATCCCGGAGGCGGACATGGCACTGTGTGGCAAGCCATGCTGTGGCAGGCGTTGCACATATAAAGTGGAGGAAGATGGGCATGGATGTTATCTCAGGGCCAGTCTTCCTTGGGAAAAAAAGGAGGATTGGCAGATGTTAGCTCAGGGCTAATCTCCCTCAAAAAAAAAAAAAAAGAATAGAAATATGGTGTATAAATTGCTTATCAGAAGGAAAAAAATCAAAACTCAAACAGAAAAAAATACATGTAGAGAAAATACAATAAATTTTTAAAAGATGATAGACACAAGTCCGGCTGTATTAGTAACCATAACAGACAGTAAGTAGACAAAAATAAAAGTAAATAGTTTGTCAGATTATGTTAAGAAGTTTATATATATGTGTATTTTACAAAAACGTACCTAAATTATAATGAATAGAAAGATGGAAATAGGGAGCCAGCCCTGTGGCCAAGTGGTTAAGTTTGCACGCTCCACTTTGGTGGCCCAGGGTTTCGCCAGTTCAGATCCTGGGCGCGGACATGGTACCGCTCATCAAGCCATGCTGAGGCGGCATCCCACATGCCACAACTAGAAGCACCCACGACTAAAAACATACAACTGTACCAAAGGCCTTTGGGGAGAAAAAGGAAAAATAAAATCTTTTTTAAAAAAAAAAAGAAAGGTGGAAATAGGAAAAAAGAAACTGCTGTAGTTAATGTTATTGTCAGACAAAATATATTTTAACACAAGGGATAGGTGAAGGTTGCTACATAATGATAAAAGGTTCAGTTTGTCAGGAAGAAATAGAAATTTTAAACATAAGTACTTAATGAAATAGCCTTAAAATAATAAAAGCGAAATTGTGTGAACTGCACAGAGAATCAAACAAATCTACCATCCTGGTAAGGGATCTCAGACTGTTTTCTCTGTGTGATTGATTGCTCAAGCAGCCCAAGCATCCACAAAGATGTAGAAGATCAACAAAGCTTGGCCACAAGTTCAGTCTAGTGAATATAGATGAAACTCTGCATCCACATAATAGAGAACTCTTGAACTCACAGGGAACACTCACAGACGTGGAATGGATACTGGGCCACAAACAGCAAGGCTCAAAAATTTCAAAGAACAGGGAGTGACGTCAGCATCATGGTGGAGTGAGTTGTTCCCTTTGTCTCCCCACTAAATTACAACCAGACGTCTATTGACCAGCAGAGGATTCCCTACACAACACAACAGGACACCTAAGAGATCCAGGCAGCTATACATCAGAAGATGGACTGGCCCCCCAGGAAGCAGTGCAACTAGAGGATCAACCCCCCCCCCCCCCCCCCCCCCCCCCCCCCCCCCGGGCAAGGCCGACAAGGAGGGCCCCCCCCCCCCCCCCCCCGCCCCGTCCTCCCCCAGTAGCAGCAATCCAGGGTGCGGATCCTCACACAGCAGCCCACTGTGAGCAGCAGCAAGGCAGCCCTGCCCTATGACAGTCAGTGGAGTTGTGATGGCAGCCTGACCCACACAACTCTAAGCTGATAGGGCAGGAGCACACAGCTCCCAGTGCTGGCACCCCCAACAGCAGCTCTACCAGCAGCAGGGGCTGCATACAAATCCCCAGGTACCTGGGCTCCTGCCAGTGACAGCAACACCTGTGAGTGAACCCAGCACTCCTGGCAGTGTTGCAACCAGCACCCCCAGACAACTAGGGAGCAGCAGAGCAGGTAGTGCCTGGGACAACAGCATTTGAGCCTGTGGAGAGCCAGTGGAGGAACATGAGATCCAGGCAAACAGAACATAAGTGACCAAAACCGTACCCAAGTAAGAAGAGGTGCTTACTACCACAGATGCACCAGCCAGAGGTTCAGATACGGTGTTCATCAGATACCATGAAGATCTACAGTAACACGGCAGAACAGAAGTAAAAGGACGACTCCCCAGAAGCCAAGCCTGGTATCACCGATTACACTCTAACTGACAGAATTCAAAATAGCTGTCATAAAGAAACTCAACAGGAAAAAAAAAAGGGAAGGGGGGCCGGCCCAGTGGCCCAGTGGTTAAGTTCGTTCTCCACTTTGGCAGCCCAGGGTTTGCCAGTTTGGATCCTGGGCGCAGACCTATGCACCACTCAGAAAGCCATGCTGTGGTGGCATCCCACATAGAAGAACTAGGAGGAGTTACAACTAGCATATGCAACTATGTACTGGGGCTTTGGGGAGGAAAAAAAAAGAGGAAGATTGGCAACAGATGTTAGCTCAAGGCCAATCTTAAAAAAAAAAAAGAAACTCAACAAGTTCAATGAATTACAAAAAAACTCAGTTCATTGAGTTCAGGAATAAGATTAATCAACAGAAGTAATACTTCGCCAGGGAGATTGAAGCTCTTTAAAAAAAAAAAGACAAATTCTAGATATGAAAAATACAATTAAGGAGATTAAAAAAATAATGTAGAAAGCATTAAAAACAGAGTAGACCTTATGGAGGAGAAAATTAGCTCAAAGAGAGAACTATAGAAATGATTCAGGTGGAAGAGGAAAGAGAATTAAGATTTTTAAAAAATGAAGAGATTCTTCAAGAAATGTCCAGTTCAGTTATGAAAAGTAACATAAGAGTTATAAGTATCCCAGAAGGAGAAGAGAGGGAGAAAGGAGCAGAGAGCTTATTCAAAGAAATAATAGCTGAGAACTTCCCAACCTGGGGGAGGAACTTGATATGCAAGTATATGAAACTAATAAAACTGCTAATTACATCAATCGAAGAAGACTTTCCCAAAGTATATAATGCTAGAACTGTCAAAAGTCAGTGACACAGATGGGGCCGGCCCTGTGGCCGAATGGTTAAGTTCGCGCGCTCCGCTTCGGCAGCCCAGGGTTTCACGGGTTGGAATCCTGGGCGCGGACATGGCACCACTCATCAGGTCACGCTGAGGTGGCGTCCCACATGCCACAACTGGAAGGACTCACAGCTAAAAATGCACAACTATGTACAAGGGGGCTTTGGGGAGAAAAAGGAAAACTAAAATCTTTAAAAAAAAAAAAAAAAAGTCAATGACAGAAAAAATATTAAGGGGAGCAAGAGAGAAGAAAATAACCTGCAAAGGAACCCCCATGAGGCTTTCAGCAGATTTCTCAGCAGAAACCTTACAGGATAGCATAAAGTGGAATGATATATTCATAATACTGAAAGACAAAAACTGTCAGCCAAGAATACTCTATCCGGCAAGATTATCCTTCAGAGATGATGGCAAAATAAAAGCTTTCCCAGACAAACAAAAGCTGAGGGAGTTTATTGCCACTAGACCTGCCTTACAGGAAATGTTGAAGGGAGCTCCCCTAACTGAAACCAAAAGGCAAAGGTTTACAAAGCTTTGAGCAAGGAGATAAAAAGACAAAATCAGAAAATTGCAGCTCTGTATCAGAATAGGTTAGGAAACACTTAAATATAACAAAGGATAAAGGGAAAGAAAGTATCAAAATAACTATAAACACTTCAGTTTGGTCACAAACTCACAACACGAAACAGAATGATTTGTGACAGCAAAAACATAGAAGGGGAAGAGGAAAAGGATGGAACCGGCATAGGCTAATGGAGATAAGAGGCTATCAGAAAATCAGCTGTCTCATCTATGGTATCTTTTTTTTTTTTTTTTAAGATTGGCACCTGAGCTAACAACTGTTGCCAATCCCCTCAGTACATAGCTGTATATCTTAGTTGTGGGTCCTTCTAGTTGTGGCATGTGGATGCCACCTCAACATGGCTAATGAGCGGTGCCGTGTCCGCGCCCAGGATTTGAACCGGCGAAACCCTGGGCCGCTGAAGCGGAGCACATGAACTTGGCCACGGGGCCGGCCCTCTGTGATATCTTTTATGCAAACTTCATGGTAACCACAAAACAAAAAATCAGAGCAGAGTCACAAATCATAAATAAAGAGGAAACCATCACAGAAAAACCACAAAACTGAAATGCCAGACAGAAATACAAGGAAAAAGAAACAACGGAAATATAGAACCACCAGAAAACAAAAGGTAAAATGGCAGTATTAAGCCCTCATATATCAATAATCATTGTAAATGTAAATGGATTGAATTCACCAGTCAGAAGACACAGAGTGGCTGGATAGATTGAAAAACAACACCCAAGGAAATGCTGCCCTCTGGAAACACATCTCAGCTCTAAAGACAAACACAGGCTCAGAGTGAAGGGATGGAAGATGATGCTTCAAGCAAATGGCAAGCAGAAGAAAGTGGGTGTAACCATACTTATATCAGACAAAGCAGACTTCAAGATAAAAAGAGACAAGGATGGGCATTGTATATAATAAAATTGTAAAAGAGACATTCCACCAAGAAGATGTAACAGTTATTGATATATGTGCACCTAACACAGGAGCACCAAAGTACATAAAGCAACTATTAAGAGAACTAAAGGGAGAGAGTGACAGCAACACAGTAGTATTAGGGGACCTTAACACCCCACTTACATCAGTGGATAGATCATCCAGACAGAAAGTCAACAAGGAAATAGTGGATTTAAATTAAACACTAGACCAGATGGACTTAACAGATATATATAAAAAACATTCCATCCAAAAACAGCAGAGTAGACATTCTTCTAAGTGCACATGAAACATTCTCAAAGACCATATGTTGGGAAACAAGGCAAGCCTCAATAAATTTAAGAAGATTGAAATCATATCAAGCATCTTTTCTGACCACAGTGCTGTAAAACTAGAAATCAACTACCAGAAAAAAGCTGGAAAAGTCACAGATATTTGGAGACTAAACAACATGGTACTGAACAACTATTGGATCAATGAAGAAATCAAAGGAGAAATCAAAAAATACCTGGAGACGAATGAAATTGAAAACCCAACATACCAAAACCTGTGGGATGCAGCAAAAGTAGGAACAGGAAAATTTATAGCAATATAGGCCTACCTCAACAAAGAAGAAAAATCTCAAACAAGCTTGCACTTTTCCTAAAAGAACTAGCAAAGAAGAACAAAGTCCGAAGTCAGTAGAAGGAAGGAAATAATAAAAATCACTGCGGAAATAAGTGAAATAGAGAGTAAGGAAGGAATAGAAAGGATCAGTGAAACTAAGAACTGGTTCTCTGAGAAGATAAACAAAATTGACAGACCCTTAGCCAGACTCACTAAGAAAAAAAGAGAAGATTCAAATAAATAAAATCAGAAATGAAACAGTAGAAGTTCCAATGGACACCACAGAAATACAAAGGATTATAAGAGAATACTATGAAAAGTTGTACGCCAATGAACTTGAGAACCTAGAAGAAATGAATAAATTCTTACAATGATACAACCTCCCAAAACTGAATCAAGAAGAAATAGAAGATTCAGAGGCTGACCTTGTGGTCTAGTGGTTAAGTTCAGCACACTCCACTTCAGTTGCCCAGGTTCTGTTCCTGGGCACAGACCTACACCGCTCATTGGCAGCCATGCTGTGGCAGTGACCCACATACAAAATAGAGGAAGATTGGCACAGATGTTAGCTAAGAGTAAATCTTCCTCAGCAAAAGAAAAGAAGAAATAAAGAATCTACATAGAGTGATCACAAGTAAAGAGATTGAAACAGTAGTCAAAGACCTCCCCCAAAACTAAAGACCAAGACCATATGGCTTCTCTGGTGAAATCTACCAAACATTCAAAGAAGATTTAATTCCTATTCTTCTCAAATTATTCCCAAACAATTGAAGAGAACAGGATGCTTCCTAACTCATTTTACAAGGCCAACATTACCCTGATACCAAAACCAGACAAGGACAACACAAAGAAGGGAAACTACAGGCCAGTATCATTGATGAACATGGATGCAAAAATCTTTGACACAATATTAGCAAATCAAATACTACAATACAGTAAAAGGATCATACGTCATGATCAAGTGGGATTTATTCTAAGGATGCAACGATGGTTCAACATCCACAAATTGATGTGATAGACCACATTAACAAAATGAGAAATAAAAATCACACAGTCATCTCAGTATATGCCAAGAAAGCATTTGACAAGATCCAGCAACCATTTATGATAAAAAAAAAAAAACTCTCAATAAAATGGATATAGAAAGAAAGTACCTCAACATAATAAAGGCCATATATAACAAACCCACAGCCAACATCATATTTAACAGTGAAAAACTGAAAGCTGTTCCTCTGAGAACAGAAGCAAGACAAGGATGCCCACTCCCACCACTCTTATTTAACATAGTACTGGAAGTTGTAGCCAGACCGATTAAGCAAGAAAAAGAAATAAAAGGGATCACAATTGGAAAGGAAGAAGTGAAGCTCTCACTGTTTGCAGATGACATGATTCTATATATGGAAAATCCTAAAGAATCCACCAGAAAACTGTTAGAAATAATCAACAACTACAGCAAAGTTGTGGGATACAAAAATCAGTTGCATTTCTATACACTAATAACGAACTAGCAGAAAGAGAACTCAAGAATACAATCCCATTACAATCCCAACAAAAAGATTAAAATATCTGGGAATAAAGTTAACCAAGGAGCTGAAAGACCTATACACCGAAAATTATGACATTGAAAGAAATTGAGAAAGACATAAAGAAATGGGAAGATAGCCCATGCTCATGGATTGGAAGAATAAACTTGGTTAAAATGTCCATATTATCTAAAGCAATCTACAGATTCATTGCAATCCCAATCAGAATCCCATTGAGATTCTTCCTGGAAATAGAACAAAGAATCCTAAAATTTATGTGGAACAACAAAAGACCCTGAATAGCCAAAGCAATCCTGAGAAAAAGGACAAAGCTAGAGGTATCACATTCCCTGACTTCAAAATATCCTACAAAGCTATGGTAATCAAAACAGCATGGTACTGGCACAAAAACAGTCACACAGATCAATGGAACAGAATTGAAAGCCTAGAAATAAAACCACACATCTGTGGACAACTAGTTTTCAACAAAGGAGCCAAGAACGTGCAATGGAGAAAGGAAAGTCTCTTCAATAAATAGCGTTCGGAAAACTGGACAATCACGTGCAAAAGAATGAAAGTAGACCATAATCTTACACCATACACAGAAATTAATAACTCAAAATGGATCAAAGACTTAAATGTAAGACCTGAAACCACAAAACTTCTAGAAGAAAATATAGGCAGCACACTCTTTTACATCAGTCTTAGCAGTAGCTTTTTGAATACCGTGTCTACTTTGGCATGGGAAACAAAAGAAAAAATAAACAGATGGGACTGCATCAGACTGAAAACCTTCTGCAAGGCAAAGGAAACCATGTACAAAATGAAAAGTCAACCCACCAACTAGGAGAAAATATTTGCAAATCAAATATCCAACATGGATTAATTTCCAAAATTAAAAAACTGACACAACGCAACAACAGCATAATGAACAACTTGATCAAAAATGGGCAGAAGAGGGGCCGGCCCTGTGGCTGAGTGGTTAAGTTCACGTGCTCCGCTTCGGCGGCCCAGGGTTTCACCAGTTCGGATCCTGGGTGTGGACATGGCACCGTTCATCAAGCCATGCTGACACGGCATCCCACATGTCACAACTAGAAGGACCCACAACTAAAAATACACAACGATGTACTGGGGGGCTTTGGGGAGAAAAAGGAAAAATAAAATCTTTAAAAAAAAAGAGCAGAGGATAAGAACAGAGATTTTTCCAAAGAAGATATACAGATGGCCAACAGGCACATGAAAAGATGTTCAACATCGCTAATTATTAGGGAAATGCAAATCAAAACTGCAATGAGATATCACCTCACACCCATCTGAATGGCTACAATTAACAAGACAAGACATAGCAAATGTTGGAGAGGATGTGGAGAAAAGGGAACCCTCATACACTGCTGGTGGGAATGCAAACTGGTGCAGCCACTATGGAAAACAGTATGGAGATTCCTCAAGAAATTAAAAGTAGAAATACCGTATGATCCAGCTATCTCACCACTGAATGTTTATCCAAAGAACATGAAGTCAACAATTCAAAGTGATTTATGGACCCCTCTGTTCACTGCAGCATTATTCACGACAGCCAAGATGTGGAAGCAACCGAAGAACCCATCCGATGAATGGGTAAAAAAAGATATGGTAGGGCCGGCCTGGTGGCACAGCGGTTAAGTTCTCATGTTCTGCTTCAGCAGCCCAGGGTTCACCAGTTCAGATCCCGGGTGTGGACATGGCACCAGTTGGCAAGCCATGCTGTGGTAGGCGTCCCACATATAAAGTAGAAGAAGATGCACGGGGATGTTAGCTCAGGGCTAATCTTCCTCAAAAAAAAAAAAAAAAGATATGGTGTGTATATATACACCATGAAATACTACTCAGCCATAAAAACAGACAAAACTATGCCATTTCTGACAACATCAGTGGACCTTGAGAGTGTTATGCTAAGTGAAATATGTCAGAGAAAGACATAGCACATGATTTCACTCATATGTGGAAGAGAAACACATGGATAATGTGAACAGATTGGTAGTTACCAGAGGGGAAGGGGGTGGGGGTGGGTGAAAGGGGTAAAGGGACACATACATATTGTGATGCATAAAAATCAGGCTATTACTGGTGAACAGAATTCAGTCTGTACAGAAACTGAAGTATAATAATGTACACCTGAAATTTACACAATGTTATAAGTCAGTATGACCTCAATAAAAAAAATTTCTTCCAAGAACAAGTATGTGTAATTTGTGTTCTCTGACTGCAACACAATTTAACTTGGAGGTTTACAATAAGTGAATTTTGAAATCCCTAAATATGTGGAAATCTAAAACTGTGGAAGTTTATATAACGCATGGGTCAAGTAAGAAACCACAGTAGACATTGTAAAATATGTAGAACTAAAAGATAATGAGAACTCTGCTTATGAAAACCTGTGGAATGCAGGAAAAGATTGCTCTTGATAGCTTTCCATAAAGCCTTAAATGCTGGAGTTAGTTTTTAGAAACCTGAAAATTAATGGCTTAAGAATTTCATTTGAGAAATTAGGAAAAGGACAGCAGAATAAGCCCAAAGAAAGTAAAACAAAGGGGTGTGATATGTAAGAGAAACAGAAGATCAACAGTGTTCTTTTTCAAAAATAGTAACTAAATGAATAAACCTTTGAGAGACTGGTCTCGAAAAACAGGAAAAAAGACACAAATTAAAATAATTAGATGTAAGAAGAAATGAGATGTTAATAATTATCAAAGTTAGTGATGGCTGTGTTCATTTTACCAAACTCTACTTTTGTATGTGTTTGAAATTTTCCATTTTAAAAAAGGTTGCTTCAATTTTGTGAATATAAAGTGAAAAGGTGGACCTAACTACAAAGATTAAACTATAATCTGAGAACAATTTCACAACAATTAATTTTAAAACTTAAATAAAACACAAAATCAACCCAATAAAAAAATAGCCTGAATGGTCCAGTAACTAGTAAAGAAATTAAAGCAGTAAATGTAAGTCTTTCCAGTGAGAAAACTGCATTCTGACAGTTTTACAGAGAATTCTCCCAGAATTTCAAAGAACAGGTTATCCAGTCTTATACAGATTCTACCAGAGAATTGAAATGAGACACAGAAAGCACAAAGAGAGTTCTCCTCACTCTCTCTTATGAGAGTAGTAAAATTTTGACACCAAAATCTGCCAAAAACAATACCAGAAAAAATGAAAAATTGTGGGTGTTTCACCCAAGAATATTAGATGCAAAAATCATCAAGAAAATATTCACATTCCAAATCCAACAGTGTCGTTTAAATAGCAATATATAACCAATCTGGTTTATCCCAGCAATGAATACAAGGGGTATTTAATATTAGGATTTCCACAAATGCTATTTGCTACATTCATATATTAAAGAAGAGCCGTATGAGCATTTCATTAGGTTCAGAAAAAAATATTTGATAAATTCCTAGCACCCATTTATTATTAATAAAAGAGGAAAAACAGTAAACTAGCAATAGAAGGAAATAATTCATCACCTAAAAAGGGGATTTACTGAAAGAGAGCGAGAGAAGAGAAAAGCAATCTATGTGGAACTTTTTCCAAAATGGGAAAGATGTGGAAGCACATGCAAAACAAAGACGCTCTGTCTTACCACTTCTATTCAGCCTTAAATTGTAGTTCCTAGCCAGCACAGTAAGACAAGAAAAGAAATTAAAGGCTTAAGGAGTGGATTCCATTTTACAAATGATCTACTTCTCTACATAGGAAACTGCAAAAGATTGTGTAGGACAGTTTAGCAAGAAAGTGGCTGTAGAATCAGTGTATAAAAGTTACTTATTCTACACCATCAGTAATTCAAAAATGTAATTTAAATAAAGGCAGCATTTTGTAGTGTGTGTGTGAGGTGGATTGGCCTTGAGCTAACATCTGTGCCAATCTTCCTCTGTATTGTATGTGGACCACCGCCACAGGATGGCTTGGTGAGCACTATGTAGGCCTGCCCCCGGAATCCGAACCTGCGAACACCAGGCCGCCAAAACAGGACTCGCAAACTTAACCACCACCCCACCGGGCCAGCCCCGAGACTGCATTTATAATAGTGTCAGAATCTATGCAGTATCCTTGAATAAATCTAGCAAAAGTTGCACAAGACTTTTGCACAGAAGACTGGGAAACTTTGCTAAAGAATATTAAGACAAATCACCGAGCTCCTGTATTTGTTGATAGGGTGTTAACGTGAAGCTAACAAGTTTCCCAAAAGTTACCTGTAGATTTAAAACCCAAGAAGGGTTTTGTGGAACTTAAGTATAGTGTTTCTAACACGCGTTGAGGTGGTACATTGTGATACAGTCATACACGGAGTGCTGTGTAGCAACAAAAAGGACAAACGAGAGCAATCTGCAACAGGGATGTCTTACAGACTGAGTGTTAAACAAGAGGCAGGAAGCACAAGGATACACATAGTGTCCATTTAGATGAAGTTCAAATTAGGCAAAACTACAGTACATTGTTTAACATACCTACCGTTCAATCCAGAAGCTCCTCTCCTGGATGTCTGCCCATGAGAAATGAGAGCACATGCCCCCACAAAGACTCGCACGTGCATGCATGTTCCTAGAAGTTTTATTTATAATAGCCCCAAACTGGGAACAACCCAGGTGTCCACAGCAGATAATCAGATAATCAGATAAACTGTTCTGTCTCCATCCAGAGGACACTTCTCAGCAATGAAAAGCACACTATACAGCACCTTAGATGGATCTCAAAAGTGGCATACTTGGTGCAGAAGCCAGACACAAAATGCATATACTGTGAGGTTCTATTTACATGAAATTCCAGAAAATACAAATTCATCTATAAATCATTGTTTGCCTAGAGCCAGGGTGGCAGGGAGATGACAGCAAAGGGGCACAAGGAAATTTGGGGGTTTCATGGAAATGTTCTGTGTCTTGATCGAGGTGATGGTTACCTGTATGTAGATATATTTGTCAGCATTGTGAGCTCTACACTAAGTGTGCAAGTTATTGTGCATAAATTATACCTCAATAAAAGTATATTTTCAGAAGTTAAATACATTGTTCAGGGATACATACCTAGGTCTTATAACTATAAAGAAAAGCAAGGAAATTACCAACATCAGAAGCCAGAGTGGTAGTAACTCTTGAGGAGAGGAGGGAAGCTCTGGGCAGGGGCCACTTGGTGCTGGCAGTGGCCCATGGCTTCATCTGGTGATCCACAGTATTTGCTTTATAATTACTCTTTATATTATACGTTTGTTTCATTCACCCTTCTGTATGTGTTATATTTACCAAAAAAAAAAAAAGTTGTAAAGGATTGGTAAGATCCTCCCACAAGGATATGAAGAACAAGGAGGGCTCCTTTTCCTGCCCATTATAAAAAGACTTAGAAAGCCACCGTTATTAAAACATCGTGATATTGGTGCAGAATATGGCATCCAGGACCAGACTTGTACAAACACGGAGCTTTGGTTTGACAAAAGATGAATTGGCAGATCACTGTGGAAATGAAGACATGTTCCTAAATGGAGCTGTGAATGTTATGTATATGAGAAAAGCTTTGAAATTGGATCCCTACCTCACACCCTCCTCAAAGGTCAGCTCCAGATGGGTTATGATTTTAAATGTCAAAAGCAAACCTTTTAACTTGGAATATAGGTGAATATGTTTTTGACCTTGGAGTAGGGAAAGATTTCTTGAAAACGTCAACCATTAAATAAAAGATTGGTAAATTAAACTCCATTAAAATCAACAATTTGTTTTAAAGAAAGTGAGAAGATGGTATTTGCAGCACATCACAAAGGATTAGTATCAAGATGTATAAAGAAACATTACAGAACAGTGAGAACAAGACAAACCTGTTGACAAATGGGCAAACAAAACAATCAGATGTCACAGAAAACCCGTGACCAGTAAACTGGGGAGGTCTTCAGCCTGAGTAGAACCAGGGAGCAGGCAAGGCGTGGAGTGGCGGTTCCCTACACCGCTCTTCAGAGCACAGATGCTTTCACACCACTTTGGGAAAAAGTTTGGCAGAATCTAGTGAAGTTGAAGTTGTATGTCTCAAGTAACCCAACAAACAGTCCCACACCTGTGCACACGTGCCCAGCCCGGGCAGAACCATGTGAGCAGCATTGTCCACTTGTCCATTCAGTGTGGTATATTCTTAGAGGCACAAAACTGAAGAAAAACTATGGCCTCTTGAAGGAATCGCAGAAATATGACCTTGAGTCAAAGAAGCAATAAGAAAAAAGTACGTAAAATTCAATTCTCTTCCTTTAAGTTCAGAAATCGGCACAACCAAACTACCGTTGAGGATGCCTGTAGAAGTCGTGAAGCTACAAAGAACTCTGGGCACTAATTATTACAAACCCCGGCACGGTGGCTGCCTTCTGGGTGCCCCCGGGGTTGGTACCTTGTGTTGGGTTTCTTGACCTGGGGGGTGGTTACCTTGGCTTTTGCATTGTAGTTACCCCTGTACACGTGTTCTGTGTGTATGTATGTACATATGACATTCCACAGCTGACAGCACAGAGACCTGATGGGGTGGTGGTTAGGGTGTGGAGCCTGGGCGAAGAGGAGCCGGGGTTGTGGGGAGGTGACAAAGCCATGTCACGGTGGGCCTGGGGCCCCAGGGAGCCCATGGGAAGCCTTGCTTTGGTTTGGGTTGAGTTCCTCGTTGAGCTTCCTGGAGCATGGCCATGACTGATGCTTGTGAGCATTCTAGCTGCTGTGTAGGAAGGGAGTAGGGGAGCACACATACACTAAAGGAGATGGTTGGGGAGTTGTTGCCAGAATTAAGGGGAGACAGAGGCAGAAGTGGAAGCTTCCAGAATGTTTAAAAGCTGACATCACTAGGACTTGGAGTTTGACCCCAAGCTGTGGCCAGGGAAAGAGAATTTGGATTCTGAGGAATGACACAGCCCCTCCCTGGGGGACAGGGAGGACTCCCTCCCCCTGGACAGAGGCTGTCAGGCCAGCAGCACAAACGGTTGTGGTTGAAGGATTTAACCGCAGTTTAAGTGAGCACACTGGAAATTTCGATGAGTGACAGCAACAACCGGTTTCAGCTTTAATTCAAGTTTCTGCTACCCAAATTAGAGCTGGAAAGGTGAGAACTTCAGAAATTGTGCAAAGTCTTTGGAAGAAAGTATTCTTTCCTTCATTTAATGTAAAAATCAGCCATTGTTGCCTGGGAAGCAGGTGGCAAAGTGTCGTTTTCACATGGTTTTAGCAGGCAGTTTGTGATTCAGAGCTGGACAGGGGGACTAGGGGCTGGTGGCTTGCCTTGGAGGCCTGTGGGCATTCTGTGCACTTGATGTGCCCCTGAGGGCAGAGAGGTGGGGCGGGGTGGGCAGTAACCAGGTCTCAACATAAAAATATGTGTTTCAAGTCACACTCACTTGTGAATTCATGGATAAATGAGGATAAGCTGGGATGTCCATGGCTTAACATGTTAAGAAGGGCAATATGGTGGCCATTGGCAGAGCCTGGCTGGGACGACCAGGCTTCAGATTCTCAGGTGGGCTCCTCAGAAACGTCCCTTGGGCAGCTTCCATGAAGAACAAGTTGAGAGAGAATAGCACAAAACACAAGAGAACATTCAGGGTGCTGGCCAGTTTCCGAAGGATGGACCCCCCCCCCTCCTCCTCTCGAGGCCCTTCCCTTTCTGAAGTGTGGCACCGAGTCTCCCGCACGGAGCCCCCAGGAGGATGCCGGGCCTTGCGATACTAGCTCGGGTGGGGCTATTTCCTTCCATGACTGTTGGGCTTTTTGTCTTCACAGATTCTGCTTGGATTCTGCTAGACAGACCCGACAAAGACTGTCCATCAACTGGTCCAATTTTAGCTTGAAAAAAGCCACCTTTGCTGCCCACTGAATGAGGACCGCCTGGAGAGGGACACGCGGGAGGTGGGCTAGGCCCTGGAGCTGCCATGCTTGCCCAGGGTTGTGCTGGGTGGGCCGCTGCACCTGAGACCCCTAGACCGAGAACTTGCTGCTCGACCCGCGTCGTTAGCTCGTGTGCGTGTAGTCTGTGAGTGAGACTTCCTTGATCGTAGCTCTGTGCTGTCGGATTGGAACAGTAGCTCCCGCCAGTTCTTCCACCTCTGCGGCCTCAGAGGCCGGGGCTGCGGCCAGAGACGAGTTTGCATCATCCACATGGCTCCGTTGCCTCTGCATCTCGCCTTGTCCTGTCATCTGTCCCTGCTGGGGCGTCGCTGTCACTCAGCTCTCTGTGCCCCACGTCCCCCCAGAGGCGGGCTGGGCGGGGCAGGCACTCTTCCGTTCTCCTCCACAATCTACTGTTTAAGAGTGTACACGTTGCGCTGTTTGTGTCTGATCCCCCTGACTTGTAGCCAGCTTGTGTAAGATCCCTTCCAGAATGAGAAAGTCCAAAAACAAAAACCCACCCAGTACTCACACCATCAAGTCTGTTAGAGAGTGTACGACTGTATTAACACGGAGGCCTGCCTGGCTACTTTTTTAACATATTGTTAAGTAATATTAAAATCATGTCTTTCTTTTTGAAAGATGGAATACATTAGTACAGCAGAAGACCTTGTCTGGTTGCTTTCTGCTGGGAGCGATGGGGAGCATGGTGGGTGGGGGAGGTGAGCAGGGGACTGTGCCCCCCAAGAGGAATCTGGACCACCACCCCCAGAGCATCTCCCAGATCACCCCAGGCAGCAGCTTAGGGGTCCTGGTGCCCTCACTGCCCTCCATGCAGTGGTTTGTCCAGGGCCTTCCATGCACCAAGCAAGCCCAGGCCCCAGGAGAGAACCCAGCCAGACCCTCAGAGGGTTTGCTGTGAGAAGTGGTGGTAAATGCTAACAAGAAACAGCAGGGTGGGGCATGGAAGGCCCCAGAGAAGGGAACATTGCTCTCCTGGAGGCAGAGCAAAGAGGGGATGGGGGTCAGCAGGGTGCAATTCCATTGGCCTTGGAGGCTGGTACCCATCCAGGGGTTATTTTTTTTTCCTTTCTCTCCCCAAAGCCCCCGGATACATAGTTGTATATTCTTCGTTGTGGGTCCTTCTAGTTGTGGCATGTGGGATGCTGCCCCAGTGTGGTTTGATGAGCAGTGCCATGTCTGCGCCCAGGATTCAAACCAATGAAACACTGGGCCACCTGCAGCGGAGCGCGCAAACTTAACCACTCGGCCACGGGGCCAGCCCCCATCCAGGGTTTTTTTTATTTTTTCGTTTTTTAAAGATTGGCACCTGAGCTAACAGCTGTTGCCAATCTTTTTTTTTTTCTTTTCCTGCTTTTTCTCACCAAATCCCCCCAGTACACAGTTGTATATTTTAGTTGTGGGTCCTTCTAGTTGTGGCAGGTGGGACGCCGCCTCAACATGGCCTGACAAGTGATGCTATGTCCGCGCCCAGGATCCAAACCAGCAAAACCCTGGGCTGCCACAGCAGAGCGCGCGAAGTTAACCACTCGGCCACGGGGCAGCCCCATAAAATGGATATAAATTAGGAACAATGTGAATAGTATTTAAAATGAGAAAAGGAATCCCAGCTTGGTTCCTCTCTTCTGAGATCTCTTTAGGCAGAGAAAGCTCACATGGAGCTGCCTCCTGGTTGCAGTCCAGCTTCCACTCACTTCCCAGAATATGCCATAGCTCCCCTCCTCCCAGCTTCTTGGTGCACAGCATAAGGATACGGCCCATCCCTGAGTGAAGGGGGAGCGGTGAGGGTCCCATTTCAATGTGGAGAGGAGGTCTGGCCCTGCACTCAGCCAGGGAGAGGGTGAGAAGGGCCGGCCTCTGGAAATTCTCCGATGGTTGGATCCACAGGACTTCCCAGCAGACGAGATGCAGGTAAGAGAATGAAAGAGGAGGCCAGGACTCCGAGACTGAGCGCTGGGGAGGATGGGGCTGTCCACCCTGGAGGGGCGTCAAGACTGAGGTGCCCATCAGACACTGGGTGAAATGTCTGGCATTTGGGATTGCTGCTCCTTGACAGAAGGCCTTATGAGCCTGAGGCCACCCAGGAGTGAGTGTATACAGGACAGGGGTCTGAGCCCCAGAACCAGGCATCAAGGGTGGGGGAGGATGAGGGCAGCCCGAAGGTCTCTGGGCAGGGCTGCTGTGGTCAAGACAAAGCCCAGGGACTGGCCTCAGGGCTCCAACACTGAGGTGACCTTGACCAGAGCCCACTGGAAGCTGGTTCTCAAGAGAGAGAGGGTGGGAACAGCAGGTCTGGGGGACAAGGAATCGGGTAGTAGCCAGAGGAGCGTGGGGTCGAGTGGCTGGCCGGCCTGTTTGTTTTTTCTAGGTGGAAGAACACCCATCCCTTTGCTCGTGGGACGATCCATCGAAGGTGGAGAAACAGGCTGGGCCATGACCATGGCAGGAGCAGTGTCCTCAAGAGGGGCAGAGACCCTGATGCGGTTCCCTGGGACTACAAGCCCAGGGCTGGGCCTCGTCCCCTTCTGGCTGAGCCAGGGATGGTGAGGGCCAGGGCTGGCCTGGCACTGGACCCACTGGGCAGTCTGGGCCAGGGCAACAAATGCTTGGGAAGGGTCCAGGGTGGGGCCTGCTCTCACATAGGCCTGGTCTTGCCCTTTGGGGGAGCTGCCCACCTAGTCCCCGTAGACTGGTCCTGCCCGGCCCAGTTCTCCCCGTGGATAGTGTTGAGGCTGTGCTGGGGGCCAGTCCCACCTCTGGGCCTCAGCTTCCTTGTCTGTCCTATGGAGCCACGACAGCTGCTGAGGGTCCCATCTGTGACATGAGCAGGGCCTGTCAGGGCCATGAGTGGTGAGGGGTACTCTGGGTGCCACAACAATGGGCACCCACCCCCCATACGCACACCCTGCTCCTGAGGTGGCCCACCTGCTGCCTTCCACACCCCTGCTCCATCCAGCACACAGGCCTGCTACCTACACCTTGTTCCACATCTGCGCACTTCTGCCCCTCAGGCGTCCTGACCTTTCTCCTTGCTGGGAATGCTCTTCCCCTATTTTCCTGGAAACCACCCATCCTGCAGGACCCAACCCTAATGTTCCTCTGGATCTTTCCTCATGGGAGCATCGCCTTACCATTCCCAGTTCTCAGGAACAAAAAAGAGGATGGATTCTGGGCCTGGGAGGCTCAGGACCAAGTCAACAAGGGGTAGAGGAGGGAGGGGGGTGAGGGGGCTTCCTGAGGCCAGCCCCCTCACGTTCATGGAGGTGGGCCCAGGCCTTGAGCACAGCACCAGACGGCCTGGTGCCTTGTTACCGTGCCCCAGTCACTATATTTACAGATGGGGAAATCAAGGTACAAGTGTGCCTGCAGGATGTCTGGCTCCAGTGCCAGTGTCTCCTCAGGGGCCTAGACCTGGGAGGGGAGCCCCCTGAGATTCCTGATGAGGTCACTCCCCGACCTGGGGATCAGTCCCGGGGGAGCCTCCAGCAAATCACGTTTGAGTATCACCTCCTTCACACAACAGTAATCAGGCCATGAAATAAAATAACAATAGCTAGGAAGGAAGCACTGACAGGAAAGTGTGCCTTTATTGCACTTTGCCTACATACTCATGCCACTAAAAAATCCAAATAAATATGGTACCAGAAAGGCTTAATACTTCTTAATTCCATTAATATTTTTTTTAAAAGAGAAGAAAAAACTTACCCACAGTTCACACTGTTTCACTCTTTTAAACACAAAACCTCTAAGTCATCACGCAGAACTGAAGTAACTTGAGTTCTGGTTCTTCAACTTTGCAATCACAAGCAATCAGTGTCTGGTTTGGAGCCACTGTTAAAACGTAAGAATAAGTAGCTCTCCAAGGGGTGGGACGTTCACACTGCTCAAATAAATTTCAGACAGTCCTGGACTGTTAAGAACTTACTCTCGAAGCAAAACGTGTGTAGAGCTGAGTGTGTCAGGAGCCGACTGTCCTGGGAGCCCTCCGGGTGTTTTCCCTGGAGAACACTGTTGGTTGAAGGAGTAATAAACATGTGCCGTGTGCTAATGCACAGCTCACACGTGCATTGCTGAACTGAACAGTGGCGCCCGGGAAGGAGGAGCTCTACGGAAACTGTCCTCTTGCCACACACAATTGTAAAACTGAGGACGTTTTTTATTTACGTTGTGTGTGTGTGAGGAAGATTGGCCCTGAGCTACCATCTGTGGCCAATCTTGCTCTTTTTGCTTGAGGAAGACTTTCGCTGAGCTAACGTGTGCCAGTCTTGCTCCAGTTTGTATGTGGGATGCTGCCACAGCGTGGTTGATGAGTGCTGTGGAGGTCCGCGCCTGGGATCTGAACCTGTAAACCCTGGGCCGCTGAAGCAGAACGTGCAAACTTAACCACTACGTCACCAGGCCAGCCCCTAACTGAGGAAACTTTTTTAACAATGTGTTTGGATGTTGAGATAGAGGCAGCACATGGCAGTGTTTCCTTAGCGAAGGGCAGGAAACAAGCCTGCGAGCACCCACCTTCCTGCCTGGAGACAGTTTCCAGGCCCCAGCACTGGGAAGGGAGACCTGCAGAGCCCAGTAGGATTGCTGAGTGGAGGAAGCACAGATTGGGATTTGGGGAGGCTGAGGTATCTGGAATTTGTGGGGCAGAGTTCCAGACAGGAGGGGGCTACACAGAGCTCCGGAGATCTGCAGAGAATCCCCTCAAATCTACTTATCTGTGTGTGTGGTATAAAATTCCATAAATTCAGGGGGAAATCACCAGAAAGCAGTGTGTTTCCACCAGCCAAGGCAGAGAGACCTTGTAATACATCGGCATTGGTGTCGAATCCTCAGAAGGATAACACCTTAGCAGTGGGGCTAAATTAGCCCTAGAATAAAATCTAAAAGCTCAAACCAAGCCCAACATTCTTAAAGGAATACAGAAATATCCTGCACTAAACAAAATAAAATTCATAATGTTGGGAACCAAGCAAAAATTACCAGGCCATGCCAGGAAGAAAAAATATAAACCATAGGAGAAATATCAAACACTAGAAACAGACCCAAAAATGACAGATGGCAAATTTGCAGACAAGAACCTTAAAATGGCTATTATAAATCTCAGATGGGGCTGACCTGGTGGCGCAGCGGTTAAGTGCATACCTTCCACTTCGGTGGCCCAGGGTTCACCAGTTTGGATCCCAGGTGCAGACATGGCACCGCTTGTCAAGCCATGCTGTGGTGGGCGTCCCACATATAAACTAGAGGAAGATGGGCACGGATGTGAGCTCAGGGCCAGACTTCCTCAGCAAAAAGAGGAGGATTGGCAGCAGATGTTAGCTCAGGGCTAATCTTCCTCAAAAAAAAAAAAAAAAGGAATCTCACAGATACGCTCAAAGATATAAAGGAAACCATGAACAAGATGAAGAACTGAAAGATATTTTTAAAAACCCAAATGAAACTTCTAAAGAAAAAAATAGGCAGTATCTAAAATGAAAACTACCCTGGATAGAATTAACAGCAGATTAGAAACTTCAGAAGGAAATATCCATGAACTTGATGGCATATAAAGAGAAGCTACCAAAAATGAAGCCCTGAGAGAAAAGACTGGAGAAAAGTGACCTGTGGGACAACATCAGGTATTCTAACATAGACGTAACAAGTCCTAGAAAAGTGGGGAACAAACAATACTAATTTTAAAAGCAGCCTGTCACAAACCTGCTGGGATTCTGATTGAGATTGTATTGAGCCTATAGATCAATTTGGGAAGCAATGACATCTTTAGACTACTGGGTTCCCAGTCTCTGAACATGAAATCTCTTCATTTATTTATACGTTCTTGAGTTTCTCTCAGCAATATTTTGCAGTTTTTATTGTAGAGGTTTAGCATACTTGTGATAAATCGATTTTTTTAAGCATTTTGTTATTGACATTGTCCTAAGTGGAGTTATACATTAGTTTCCTGGGGCTCCCATAACAAAGTGCCACAAACTTGGTGACTCATAACAACAGAAATTTATCCTCTCACAGTTCTGGAAGATATAAATCCAAAATCCATGTGTCAGCAGGACTGGTTCCTTCTAGAGGCTGTCAGGAAACATCTGTCCCATGCCTCACTCCTAGCTTCTGGTTGTCATTGGCAGTCCTTGCATCACTCTAGTCTCTGCCTCCATCTTCACATGGTGTTCTCCCCGGGTGTCTGTTTCTCTCCTCTTTTTCTTATAAGGACACCAGTCATGGATTTAGGGCCCACCCTAATCCAGCATGACATCATCTTAGATTACATCCGCAAAAACCCTGTTTCCAAATGAGGTCACATTCACAGGTTCTAGGGGTTAGGACTTCAACATCTTTTTGGCCAACATATCTTTTGAGGAGACACAATTCAACCCACAACTGGTGTTTAAATTTGTTTTTCCAATTAATTGTTGTAAATATACAGGAATACAATAGATTTTTCATATATTGACTTTGTATCTTGAGATTTGTCAAACTGACTTACCAATTCTAAACTTTTTTTCTTAAGATCCCCTAGGATTTTCTACATACACAACCATATCATCTGTGAACAGTTTTTATTTATTTTCCAATTTTTCTATCCTTTACTCCTTTCATTGCCTTAATGCACCGGGCAGGACCTCTTGTACAGTGTTGAATTGCAGTGGTAAGAGTGAACACCCTTGCCTTGACGCCAACCTTAGTGGGGACAGCATTCAGTATTTCATCAAATATAATGGCAGCTGTAGTTGTTTGGATGTACGCCTTCATCAGATAGAAGAAATCCCCATTCCTAGTTTGCTGAGTGTTTTTTAATCATGAGGGGGTACTGAATTTTGTCACATGATTTTTCTGCTTCTATTGAGATGGTCATATGGTTTTTCTCTGTTATTCTATTATGGCAAGTTACTTTTTTTTTTTAAGGTCAACCAATCTTGTATTCCTGTAATAAAAATTCCACTTGGTTATGATATGTTATCCTGAATTCAATTTAATATTTTTTCAGGATTTTTGCCTCTGTGTTCATAAGTGATAGTGGTCTGTCAATTTTCTTTCTTGCCTTATCTTTCTCAGGTTTTGGTGTCATAAAATGAGTTGGGAAACATTCCCTCTTTTCATTTCCTGAGTGTATGTAAAATTGGTATATCTTTATTAGATGTTTGGAAGAATTCACCAGTGAAGTCATCTGGGCCTGTAATGTTCTTTGTGAAAAGATTTTTAATTACAATTTGTTCAATGGATACAGAGCTATTCAGGTTTTCTTGTCTCTTCTTGTGTCACTTTTGGTAAGTTGTGTTTTTCAAGTATTGTATGCATTTCATCTAAATTATCAAATTTATTCACATAAAGTGTTCATAGTATCCTCTTGTTAGTCTTTATAAGATCTTGGAATCTATGGTGATTGCCCCCTTTTCATTAGTGATATTAGCAATTTCTGTTTTTTCTTATCAGTCATGCTAGGGCTTTATCCGTTTTATTACTACTTAAAAGAACTAGCTCTTGGCATTGTTGATTTTTCTCTGCTTTCTATTTCATTGATTTTCTGCTCTTTTATTATTTCCTTCCATTTCCTTTGAGTCTAATTTGTGGTTCTTTTTCTGCCTTCTTGAGATGGGCACTTGGATCACTGGATTTTAACCTTTCTTCACTTCTAATATATGCATTCAGAGCTATAAAATTTCCCTTAATCCCTGCTCTAGCTGCATTCCATAATTTTTAACAAGTTGTATTTTCGTTTTCACTCAGTTCAAAATATTTTCTAATTTCCATTGTGCTTTTTTTCTTTGTGGATCGTTTAAAAGTGTGTTGGGAATTTGATATCTTTCTGTTACTGTGTTGTGGTTTAATTTCACTGTGGTCAGAGAACATAAATTCAATGATTGCAGTTCTTTGGACTATGTTGTGACTTGATTTATGACCCACAATTTTCTCTTTTTGGTAAGCATTCCACATACACCTGAAAAGAACTGTAGTTGGCTTTGTTGGGTGTAATGCTCTACATATGTAAATCAGGCCAAGTGTGTTAATTATTTTGGCTACATCTTCTGTATTCTGACTTTTAAATTCCTGCTTCTATCAGTTACTGAGAGAGGTATGTTAAAATCTCCAACTATGACTCTGTGTTTGTCTAGTTATTCTTGTTTTATGTTTTGAAGCAACTATTAGCTCTATACAAATTTAGGAATGTTACATATTCCTGATAAATTTACCCTTTTTTATTATGCAGTGTCTCTATTTCTGGTAATATTTTTTGTCCTAAGGTTCACTTTGTCCAATAATCATGTAGCCACTCTCATTTTCTTGGTTGGTGTGTCTTTTTCTATCTTCTCCATTCTGTTCTTATATTGAAAGTATATCTTTTTTTTTTGAGGAAGATTAGCCCTGAGCTAACATCTGCCACCAATCCTCCTCTCTTTTCTGAGGAAGATTGGCCCTGAGCTATCATCTGTGCCCATGTCCCTCTACTTTCCATGTAGGAAACCTGCAACAGCATGGCTTGCCAAGCGGTGCGTAGGTCCGCACGTGGGATCCGAACTGGTGAACCCCAGGCCACCGAAGCAGAACGTGCGAACTTAACTGCTGTGCCACTGGGCCGGCCCTGAATGTCTGTCTTTTCTAATGAGCACATAGGTAAGCCTTTATTTTCATCCAGAGTGACAGTCTTTCAGTCAGTGTTTTGGTCCATTTTTTACTGTAATTTCTGCTATCGTTGGGTTAAGTGTACCATCTTGTCATCTGTTTCCGTTTGTTTCATCTCTTCCTTATTCCTTTAGTTCTCCTAATTTGTCTTGCTTTGGATTAATAAAAACATTTTGCTGCTCTATTAACTTTTTAACTAAATATTTTCATTACTATTTTAGTGGCTACCCTAAAGATTACATGTTCCCTTAATTCATTACAGTCCAATTTAAATTAATGCACTTAATCAAAACTTATAATTGTATAAGTTCATTAAACACTCCCCTCCCCCACCTAGAAAGCTCTTATGGTCACGTGTTTGCATATATTTTAAAACCCTCAAGACATTATTGTTTTAAAGTCAATATACCTTTATATTTACCCATTCCCAACCTCTTCATTCCTTTCTACATTTCTGTTTTTATCCAGAATCATTTCCCTTTAGCCTGAATAATTTCTGTAGTAATTATTTCTTGAAGTATAGTCTGCTGTACATTTTGTTAGCTTGTGTGTATCTGAAAATATTTTCATTCTGCTTCATTTCTCTTACGTCTAGTATTTTTAATCGTATACTGGACTTGTGATAAATCCAGTATAAGGTCCTGGCTTCTGGCACCTGTCTCTGAAGAAAGTTGGGTTTTGTTCCAATAGGCAGGTGAATTATTGGTTGGTTGCTGGAACTTGTATTTTAGAGAAAGGCTGCTCAATTTTATCCTAGGACGTCAACCTTACTTCTAAGATGTGGCCCTCTTAGGGTTTCAAAGGAAAATCCTGAGGTGTTTACCAGCCCCTCTAACCTTGAAGGACTCAAATTCAAAACTCCGTTACCCTGAAGTGGACAGCTGTGGAAATCTCGGCTCAGCTTTTTCCGCCTCCAGCTGTTCTCTCCCTGGGATACTCGGAGTCTCGTTCTAAACATGCACAGTTTGGAGGTCAGCCAAGGATTTACGGGTTCCTCCCCGTGTGGCCCCCTTTGCTCTGGGCTGTCCCCATCCTCTATGTCTAGTGCTCAGGTCCATGAGACGGAGGCGCTCTGCTGGTGGTGTTCTACCCACCCCATGGCACAGAGACCGGAAATCCCACAGAGGGGACACCTGAACTACCGCTTGAGGAGGACTGAACCCAAGACAAAGGGTCAGAGAGTGCTCCAGGCAAGAGGGGCAGCATGTGCACCAACGTCAACCCTTCACATTGCTAAGAGCAGCCACTTCACACGGAGAAGACAGACTGTGCGAAGTGGGTCCAGGAGCCAGATGGCCTGGGCTCAAATCCCAGCTTTGTCACTTAGCCACCGTGTGACCCTCTGTGCCTCATCTTCATCATCTGTGTTGAAGATGACAGTAATACTTACTTACTTACCTCCTAGAATTGTTGCGAGGGTTAAACAAGCTAACCATGGCAGACACTTAACAGAATGCCCCAGGCTTCCTAGAAACAGCACACAGCTCCCCTCTGGCCTGTCACTCCTGTTGTCCTGACCCAGTGACAGGCCCACGCAGGCAGTCCTTGCTCGGCGTGGTTCTAATTTGCTCTCAGCAGGTCCCTGCTTTCTCCCACCTCGTTGCCAGCCCTCTACTTCACATCCTGGGCCAGGGCTGAAACAGGCCAATGGCAGAACGCTGGGCTGCTGCCCAGTGATGCCACCCCTGACAGGCAGGCCTGGCTGGACTCCCACCAACACCTCTTCTTGGTGCCCTGTTTGTCTGCAGGTGGCAAACAGGAGAAGTGTTTCTCTTCACCAGCTGGTCTAACTCCTGCCCAATTGAAAATACCATGGGTCCCTGCACCCCAGGCCCAACATGCATTCTCAGAAGAGTCACTGTAGCAAGTGCATTTATTATAAAAATAACTAAATGTGAAATAAATTGTGCTTTAACTTCTGGATACATGACAAACACTATTGCAATGCAACATAGTTCAGTGCAGACACATGGCTCTGTGCTGAGACAGGCCCCCAGATGAAATGTGCAGCTGCAGTGCTCAGTTCTACAAACCTCCTGGTCCACAGGGAGAGGCACCTTACTCTACAGAATGAGGTGGGGCTTCCACCCTGGGGACCCCACAAGTGGTTCCTGTGGGCAGCACCTCTTTCCAGCAAGCTGCAGCATCCCCAGGTGCAGGCTGGTCAGGGCTGTCATGTTGACCCGTAAGTATTCCCACACTAGATTGCTCCCGGCCTTGGCCCAACAGCCTGGGGCTCCAAACTGCATACCAGAAGCAAAGCTGGGCCCTCCTGTGTGCAGATGCTCTCAACCCCCATTTCTGCCTCCAGCCCTGCTGGAAGTTCCCTCTGTCCTGTTCTGTTAAGGATGCCCCCAGCCTGTTCTGGGGGCCAGGATCAAGGGGGATCTCAGTGTTACATGCTGAAAGCACCCCCTCTGTCCCCCAGGGCCAGGCTCCCTCAGAAGCCACGCGGGCACAGGCGGTCCCAGCCTCGGGGCTCACTGGCAGCACTCAGCCACATGCCTGAAGAGCTCCTCGCCCTGCTCGTCACTGAAGCACTGTAGGCAGTGAGGACACTGAAGGTCCCCCTGGCCTCTCTGGGTTGCTCCAGGGCGTTCCAGCCACTGGGATCCAGTCCCAGGCCTCCGGTCACTGGGCACCACAAGCTGCAAAGCATTGGCTTCTAAGTCCTTGGGTATTCTGCTCCCAGGGTGAATCCGGCAGGAGCCTGGGTCTCGGGAGTCCTGGAAAAAAAGCAAGGGTCCATTTACATGGGCTGCACCCGACGCTACAAAGTCAGGTCTCGGGCTCCAGCAACTAAAGACACTTCTGTTCCTGAGCGGGACTTGCACCCCTCACCTTGCTTCCTGCTGTGGCCCAGAGCCCAGACGAGGAATGAACAACTGAAGAGACCACACAGATGCTCTCTGGGCGCTCATGAAGGAAGAGGCCCAAGTGGACTGTAGCAGCCCACCCCCAGCGGAAGGGCCGAGTGGACCCTCAGCCCCCGACAACCTGCCCCAGCGCCTCTGCGTGGAGAGGCTGTGGCAGAGCTCAGTGTGGAGAGCCGACCAAACTGTATCCCAGCCCCACTCTGCACCTCCTCTGGCCTCCAGCGGCAGCAAGGGATGCCCCTGGCACAGCCTGGCACAAGCGCCCCAGACGTCAGTCAGGAAGCACTGGGGCCTGCAGCGCCCATCACTACTTGTTTGGGAACTTCATCCCCATTGGCCTTGGTGCCTCTTCCTCACATCTGAGTTTGGGTTTTCCGCAGGGAGCCTACAGCGCACCCACACCTTCAGCACCACTCTCCCTTGGTATGTCACCCAGGGCCTGAGCAACAGAAAGTGCTCCCACTGCTTGAGGGACCACAGGCGGCAGCTGAAAGGGACACAGAGGCCACTTAACATAAACACCTCAGTGCCCCCCAGGCCTGGAACTGGCTGTGGTCACTCCTCTGGCCCTGAGTCATTCAGATGCTGCCTGGGAACATCCTCACGACTGCATCGTTAACTACCTTTCAATCCAGGATCACACACTTTCTTGCAGTCACAGAGACCAGAAAGCCCACCAGCAAAACCAAATCCCAGAAAACCGGCATACACAGCTGTGAAGGGTGCCCCATCCCTGCCCGGGGACACAATGGAGGAACCCCAACCATGGCCTGCAGTCCCAGGGCCTTAGGAGTTCCAGAAATCCATGATGGATGCCAAGAAGGCTGCTGGGGCTGGAGGGACAGTGGGCAGGTCCTAGCAGGGCTGGTGAGGCCCTCTGGCACCTCCTTGTCAGCCTACAGACTTGGGGGGACACAGGCCCCACCGTGGTCCCCAGCCACTTCACCCATGAGTAGGAAAGGCTGGCTGTGTCCAGGCCCACTGCTGTGGACTCGGTCCAAGGGCATGGAAGTAAGGGTGTCCTCCACGACTCCCCTGTATCCCTCATGCAGGGGGGTGGCAGAAGCCACCAATTAGGCCTCTTGGCCACACAGGATGGGGGGCAATGTGGGCAGCTCCCACTGCCCCCAGGCCAACCAAGAGGGACAGCTCTGAGGTCAGCTCAGCGTCCCTGCTCGTCCTGGGTGTGTCGATGCCCAAGGGCTATCCAGTCCAGGTCAGAACAGAAGTTCTTTGAGGGGGGCTCAGGGTTTATTCCAGGGCAGAAGGTATTAAGGTATTAAAGTACTTGCTGAGTGGCTAAGAAACAAAGCTCTCCCAAGATTTCTGCAGAGCACCGAGCCAATCCAGGAAGGAGAACGGAAGAGGCCTTTGGGTGCCATGGTGAGAAACCACATCAGCTACGACTCATGCCAGGAGCAGCCCCCATCATGGGGATAGCACTGAGCCCAGAGGGGTTGCAGGGCCCACTGGCCTGCAAGGCCGGTCTCCAGCACAGGGGCTGTGAGCTAAGGGACGTCACTAGACACCTGGGGCCTCAGAGTCCACATCTGTATGGTGGAGTAACTGGGGTTCCCGCCTCACGGCAAGAAGGGGACATGGATGAAAGAAGCTCCCACTAAGGAGCCCAGGCCCTGGACGTGCTCTCTGGGTGCATGACAGCAAGCAGAGAAGGCAGGACAGGCCCTGAGGATGGCCACCTCTGCTGTCACCATGCCAACCTCCTCTACAAACACACACAGTACAAATGGAAGGTTTCTGCCATGCCCCAGACCAGGCAAGGCGGCCCGCAGGATCGCGGAAATCAGGGTCTTGGCAGACGCAGAGGGGCTTGAAATTCATGAAAAGAAAAACGACAGAGACGCTGAGCCTAGACAAGAAGAGAAGAGCCCCTCACCCTACCTGTCTCCAGGAGGCCTGGTGCTGCAGGGACGCCACCTTTTCCTCGAGTTCGTGAATCCTGCTTTGAGCCCGTTCCCGATCTGCCCTTTCTGATGTGAAGTCATCCTTGTAAGCGAGAATCTGAAAGGAGACCAGACACTCAGCTGTCACAACGACACCGTCATGCCATTTCTGCTCAAGGAAGGAGACAGTCCCCGCCCAGTTTCTCCCACGCGCCCCATGACCACCGCCTGCCCAGTGCTGCCCTCCCAGTGCCACCAAGCCCCCAGCTCAGCCTGCCCTGGGACCACAGGCGGCTGTCACCAGGGCTCCCCAGAGCCCGAGGGCGGACACCTGCTGCTCCAGCATCTGCACCCGCTCCAGCGCCGCGTCCCGGGCCCTTCTCACAGCCGCCAGCTCCTGCCTCACTTCTGCACAATCGTTCATTTTCTCCTCCACCTGTCTGTTGAGCCGGGAAATCTCCTTCCTCATCAACTCGGGAGGGGAGGATCTCTCGGCCTCGATGGGGGACTGCAGCCCCCTCAGCTGTGCGTGGAGCCCCCTCACGTACTCATCCCTGCTGGCGTCATAGCGCTGCCACTTGGCGTTGAGGTCTTCTACCTGAGGAGATGAAGCCAGAAAGCTCACGGTGAAGGCGGCTGGGAGATCTGCTCTCAAGCCGACACGGCCCTCTGAGGCCATTGATTAGCAGTTATTAGCTGCGTGAGTTTCCCTTCAATGGAAGTTGCCTCACTTTGCTCTGTGCAGAGCAGACACTGAGACCACCACACAAACCTGAGACACGAGATGATGGCCACAAGCAACCATCTTAAACTGAGTGGACTTGGGGCAGTTTTCCTGCCTTAAAAGCTGTACTTGAGAGTAATTCTTGAACCTTCTTCACTGACATGTGAACTAACTTAAGGGGATGGAGAATGAATACGTCCTTTTAGGCAAGAAGGTTGGGTCTCTGGGGACTCTCTGTATCAGTGAAAGGGGCCTGAGGGTTGGGGCAACCCCTGGGCATGGCCAAGGGAAGGTCCCTCACTTACAGCTCGTAAGGGGGACAGTTCTTCTTGAATGAAATGTTACAGATACTCACATGAGTCACCTTCTGTTTTAACAGTCGATTTTCTTCCTGTAACTTCTCAATAACAGCCTGGACAGAGGCATCCCCGCCTGTACACTCTGACTGCATAAGAAAAGGACAGAGAGCGACACCAAATCACCAAACGTGACTGGCATGTGCGGCACGAGTGAAGGAAGCCAGACCTGAAGACTGAAGATGGTCATCACATCCCACAAGGCAGCAGACGGCAGCTACCATTCAATAGAGAAGCGAAGCAGAGACAAGAAAGGACTCACCACCACGGGAAGGTCGGGGGACGGCTCACCCGCGCCCCGCCCAGGCCGAGCCCCTGCTGGGGCCAGGCCACATTCTCATCACCGGAGATTTTCCACCATCACCGGAGTCAGGAGGGCAGGAAGCTTAATGCTGTCGTACACCAGAGAATGCTCCAGCCCGGGCCACAGAGCCACCAGGGGCAGGCCTGGCCGTGGACCTGGCTCACCTCCCTCTGAGCCCACAACACTGTCAGGTCCGCAGACAATCAAGGTCAAGCTCAGTGATTCCGTCTACGGCAATTTGACCCATGCCTCATGCAGAGTCAGGGGATGCACGCCTAGAAGCCACATCCGAAACCAACCCTAACAACGGGGGGCAGAGCTGACCGAAAAGTGTTCATAAAAAGTCCATCTGAATCCTAGAAACTCAGTGCATTTAACAGTACTGCAGGCTGTATATTGGTGGTATTATTTTTGAGAATTCCCCTCAAATGACAAAGGAAGTGCATGTCCTAACCCAGTAGGCACTGGGAAGCCCCGGGTGACTCAGCTGAGTTCAAGGCTGAGAAGTGACGCTGATTTAGAGACTGCAAAGAGCCGCCTGCCTCCCACCACTGGCTCCACGCCCACCCCAGGCAGACCATCATAAGTGGCTACTTTCAAATCCCCAGAGAGAAATGACACAGTGACTCAAAATCAGATGAGAATACCCGCCTCTGCCCGACAGCACTGTTCTTTTGGTTTCTGAAATAAACTTGTGTTCTTTCTGAGCTTCCCTTTTCGTGGAATCCACCCAACTGAGACAGGCGTTCTAGATTGAGGTTCTGCCCAGGATGGGCTCTCCAGTGAAGCTGCTGCTAAGGAGCTGGGTGGCCCGTCCACCCCAAAGCGCGTTTCTGCAGCCTCAGAGGACTGCCTGGAAAGGGCCTGAGTGAGAGGCCCTGCGCGAGGCAGCGAGTCAAGTGCGGCCCCAGCCTGGCCCAGCACGTAACCTGGGCCAGGTGTGCACTGCGTGCCTTTTCCCTGTCTGCCCCTCGTGGACAGGCTGGGTCAGGTGGAAGAGATGGGCAAGGAAGGCAGCTCTCCCTGCTCCTCCTCCTGACAACCCCCCAGAGTCCCCTAGTTTCCTGGGTATGCCACCCTCCCGACTCTACCCTTATGGGATTCCTGATGCAGAGACCCCCACTGTCTCTCCTCCCACACCAGCTCGTACACAGAGCCACAGCCCACATCCTACCTGTTATGGAGGCACACCTGCTACCTGGCCCACTGGCCCCTGGCCCTGCCCTCCACAGCGCCTGGCAGGGTCACAGTGTCGAGCAGGTGGAGGGGCTCTACATCCTCACTTTGCTGGTGAGAGGGCTGGAGCCCCAGGGACGACCGGGTCTCCTAGTGGTATTAGACCGTGCTGCTAGTGTGAACGTGCCCAAAAGCCAGCTTCAGAGATGGCAGCTCCAGCTCTGCAGGAGACCCACAGCTGGGCACACCAGCACGGAGCCCACAGAAGGCTGGCACTCACAGTCCTGGCAGTTTGGGGCCTGGCCCCTGCACATGTGGCATTTGAAGGCGCTGCCCCTCACCTCACTCTGTGCAGTTTCCTAGTCTGCCCAACAGTGTGCCAGCACTTACTCAGGGCAACCCCTCCAGCCCCAGCTCTGCCTTCTCGTCCTCAGCTAAGGCTGATGAGACCAAAGTGCTGGATTCCCACCTGGGCACAGGATCGGCCTCAGGCCCTGGTGGAGTGGGCTGGTGGAGTGGGCTACCCTGCTTTCCGGCTGCATTTTGCATGTTCCCCCATTCTAGAAGAAACCCATGGATGGGTGGGCTTTGCCCCAATAGGTGACTCTCAGCTACTGAGAAGAGAAGTGGGCTCTGGGTGCCCCAATCCCCATGACTGCCAAGGGATCCAGAGGTCTGCAGGTGATGCCTCCTGCCCTACCTGGGTCTTCACCACGACCTGCCTACACCACGGCCTACCTCAGGGCGTTTCTCCCCTGCATTCCCCTGTGCGCGCTGCCGTTCATCCAGACACTTGGCCAGATGCTGGCACATGTGGGCAGTGGCCGCCAGAGTCCTCCGCAGCTGATGGGTCTCGTCGGCCAAGGAGCGGCACAGAACGTCGCTCGCAACCCGGGCCCGCTCCTTCTCCGCCACGCTCCTCCGCAGCAGGGCAACTTCCTTCTCTCGCTCGTGCTCCGGCTGGCTCATCAGCTGCTGTGTCTCTCTCTCTTTCTCTTCCAGTTGTTCAGAAAGTCTCTCGATTTCCTAAGTGGAAAATTTTAAAGCATAGTTTATTTGATTAAAAGAAGCAATGTCAGAAACAAATGTTCATAAAGCAAAAGAAAATCCAGCACAGATACCCCATCACTAGATAACAAACACATGCATTCGAGGTCAGTTTTTGAACTAATAATTAACTTTGGAGTTTTTAGCCTATAATGTTCTACCTGAAACTTCATGTAAAACTCTATTTTCATGAGCAAGTTCATAATTTCAGATTTTACATCATCAAATTACCAAGTGTGGCAATTCCAAACACTTCTTGATAGGAAGGGTAGAAACTCCACTGCAGTGGGTAGCCCCCAAAAGGTATGCCCATGTCCTAATCCTTGCTACTTGGGACTGTGACTTTATTTAGAAATAGGGTCTTTGCAGATGTAATTAGTTCAGCTACAAAGTCATACTGGATTAGGATGGATTAGTGTCCTTATATGATGAGGGAAATTTGGACACAGATGGACACAGAGAAGTCCCTGTGAAGACCGAGGCAGAGCCTGGAGTGATGCATGTAGGACGCCGGAGCCACCAGAAGCTGGAAAAAGCAACGAAAGATCCTGCCCCAGAGCCTCGGCCACAGCGTGGCCCTGCTGACAGCCTGATTTCTAGCTCCCGGCCTCCAGACTGTGAGAGATTAAATCTCTGTTGTCTTAAAGCCACCCAGTTTATGGTACTGTGTTACAGCAGCTCTAGAAAACTAATACATCCAACTCCAATTACTTCTTTAAAAGAAAAAAGTCCTTAAAATTTCAAGCTGCCTTATACCAGGCCTTAGTTTTGTGCTTTCCCATTTTCAAAGGGATCTCCTCAGTGCATGAGTGGGGTGGAGCAGAGTGAACCTATCCATCCTCCCAATGGGAAAACAGCTTCAGAAAAGTCAGGGACGAGCCTGGGCTTCCCCCAGGAGGAAGTGGCAGGAGAAGGAGCTGGCCTCTGCTCAGCACGAGCTCCTGCTCACCTCCTGCATGCATGTGAGGAGGACCAGGAACCTAGAACCTTCTCACCACAGGAATGAAATACTGTGCCATATTAAACTAAGGGAAGCCTGAATTATTATTGTCTTAACTGCTTTAAAACAAAAACAAAAATGTGCACGGTTACAAAAAAACAATCATACAGAAGGAAATAAAATGAAAATTTAAATTGTTTCTCTCACCGGCTCCCCTGACCCCAGCTTCACTCCCCAGAAGCAACCACTAGTCATTATTTGGGCACATATCTTGCCAGAACATTTCTAAGCATCTATAACACATGCATTTTTACACAAATGGATCCTACAACAATACTGTTCACCTTGTTTTTTTCCTCCTCAGTAATAAACCTTATTCCACAGCAGAACAGAGAGAACTGCCTCATTCTTTTTTTTTTTTTTTTTTGAGGAAGATTAGCTGTGAGCTAACTACTACCAATCCTCCTCTTTTTGCTGAGGAAGGCTGGCCCTGAGCCAACATCTGTGCCCATCTTCCTCTACTTTATACGTGGGACACCTACCACAGCATGGCTTGCCAAGCGGTGCCATGTCCGCCCCCGGGATCCGAACCAGCAATCCCGGGGCCAACGAGATCGACAAAGCAGAACGTACGAACTTAACTGCTGCACCACTGGGCCGGCCCCCATGCCTCGTTCTTTCTAACCACAGCCTAGAACTCCACAATAGATTCCAGATCCACTGAACTGATGGACATGCAGCTACTTCCTTGTACTAAACGCCCAGAAGTCACATGGTGGGATCGTTTGAAGACTTGGGTTAAGAAATAATTGGTGGAACTCAGGAACACAGACACTGGATCCCACCCCGGCTCCCTGGACACACACCCACATCCATGAGGCAAGGGCTGCTCCCCACATTCCCCCATCCAGACACCCCGGGGGACAAGCCCAGCATGTGACTGTATCACTCTAACCAGGTGACCCAGAAAGCATTCTGGAAATCTTGCCCTCTCTCTCTCTCACTCATGGAATTTTGAGGAGTGCTCTCTTTCCCACTTTCCTTGGACTTTGCTCTAGAAGTGAAAAGAAAGAGAGGAAGGAAGAAAAACTCCAGTTAAGATGATCGGTTTGGCTCTCTTAGCAAAGGCCTAAACGAAGAGGCTGTTCTAAATCTTCATTCCACGACAAGGACTGACAAGAGGGAAGAGCAGAGGCTTTAGGAAGACAGTGAGGTGACGTGAGAGCAGGAGGGGAAGAAATGAGGTCAGATCCTGGCAGGTGGGAAACGTCCAACACCAAGGTGCAGAAGAATTAAGACTGGTGACAATGCATGTGACAAAGTGTAAAAGAGGACACCTCACTGGGATGAGCTTGTAAACTGGGATGTTTGCCCAAAGGCGTTTGGCACCTGCATTCCATCATCCATCACATCTCACTGCCCACCCACTTTGCAGACATCAGACATCTCGGGGCACCTCTGCGGCCCAGCAAGTGAGATCCACTCTTGAGAGGCCATTATTTCCATTTCTCTGCTTTAAGGCCCTGATGACCTCACCCGAGTCCAGGCCTTTCTGGACTCCCTCTGAAAGCCAGCCCCTCGGCATCAGTACCTCCTCCCAGCAGACGACCCTTCAGCACCAGGCTGAACCTGCAGGACTGGGAGGGGGAAGAGGTCACCACCCATGGCCTTCTGAGCCCATCCACACAGCTGTGGGCTACCAGCTGGTGGCAAGTCACTTGGCCTGGACACAGCCACATCCAGACACAGTGCAATGGGGTATTTACCCACAAGAACTAACTACGGCCTCCTTACAATAAAATACTATAAACAGGAAAAAGAATGCCAAATTCCAAAGGCAGCTCAGGTTCTCACTGCTGATTATTTCCATGGCATTGAACCTAAAAACACTAATCCAGGCCTGTTTCTTGGCCTTTTTTTTTTTTAAAGATTGGCACCTGAGCTAACAACTGTTGCCAATCTTTTTTATTTTTTTATTTATTTATTTTTTTTTAAAGATTTTATTTTTCCTTTTTCCCCCCAAAGCCCCCCGGTACATAGTTGTATATTCTTCGTTGTGGGTCCTTCTAGTTGTGGCATGTGGGATGCTGCCTCAGCGTGGTCTGATGAGCAGTGCCATGTCCGCGCCCAGGATTCGAACCAACGAAACACTGGGCTGCCTGCAGCGGAGCGCGCGAACTTAACCACTTGGCCACGGGGCCAGCCCCCCAATCTTTTTTATTTTTTTTTCCTTCTCTTCCCCGAAGCTCCCCCAGTAAACGGCTGTATATTCTAGTTGTAGGTCCTTCTGGTTGTGCTATGTGGGACACCACCTCAGCGTGGCCTGATGAGCGGTGCCATGTCCGGGCCCAGGATCCAAAACAGTGAAAACATAGGCCCCCGAAGTGGAGCGCATGAGCTTCACCACTCAGCTACAGGGCCAGCCCCATCTTGGCCTTGAACTTATTTTCTTTAAAAATTGACCACTTTTTGAAGGCATTACCTTGTCCGTGTTCTGATCTGCGGACAGTGGAACAGAAGCCTCGCTCGACCACACCTCTGAAGTGCCACAGACCCCAGGCTGGCCACGGCCCTCCTTCCCCTGGCCGAGTTTTCCCTCTCAGCCAGCATCACAGATTTGGTATGGCTTTGTCACTGCTGGTGGAGTGGAAGTACCCAAGAGCAGTGACCTTTTTTGCCACACTCACCCAAGCTAGACCTAGTTACCCTCAGCAGTAACTGAGAAATGTGTATGGAGTAAACACAGATGGTGCATATAGAGACCTGCCCTGAAAGTGAATTCTCATTAAAGTTATTCAAATCAAAAGCTGTGATTTCAACAGCAAGACACAGAAATGTCTCTGATACTGAAGTTTATTCAGGGTAAATACATTCTATATATAAAACAGATATCAATATATATACAAGTACACATAGCATCACTCCAATCTCTGCATCTGTCTTCACGCGGCCATTTTATAAGGACACCAATCACTGGATTAGGGTCCACTGCAACCCAGTATGACTTCATTTTGCGAAGACCCTTTTTCCACATAAGGTCAAATACACAGGTTCCAGGTGGACATGAATTTGAGGGGATGCTCTCTAACCCAGAATAGTCGCCCGCCCTTGTCTCTGCTTCCTGGGCAGCCCTTACTGGGTGCAGGTTGCAGTTAGCCCATAGCTGTCCCTGAAACTGAGGATGAAGGAGTTAAAATTTCCCCAGATTAGGTGAAACTGTGCCTTGTATCCACAAGGTTAATGTGGGAAACAAAATAACCAAAGTTACTGAGCTTGCTTTGCAGAACAGCAGGAAGACAGCTGATAAGAGAGGAACTTGCTGACAGGCGCCTTCCTAACTAAGCATCTTGCAGGAACACTGAGAAGCTAAAATGACTGATTGTAAACTTCAGACATCAGAGACTAAAAATCTACTGCGTGCAACATGTATAACAGACAGTCACGCGTGTGCAGAGGACTCTTAGAACTTCAGCCCCCAAGGCCACATGCTCCCCCTCCCCTACCTAAAACCCCAAATAAAAACCCTTGCTTATAGCTTTTCAGGGAGTTCTGGATTACAGAGTCAGCTGCCCGTTCTCCTTGCTCAGCACCGTGCAATAAAATTCCTACTGTCTTCCACTACACCCGGTGTCAGAGATTAACTTGCTGTGTGACGGCTTAGTGAACTCACTTAAGGTTTGATATCAAATTTGGTGGCCCAGATGGGACAGAGTCCCAAGGGGACAACTCGCCTGTGGCACACCAGCCTCTCACTAAAGGCCTCTCTTGGAAGCCATCCTGCAGCTGCCCGAGCCCCTTGTCTCAAGGATAGCCCACAGCGAGTGGATGCTGACCAGACGTCATTGGCCCACAGTGCTTTTGCTTTGGTGGTGAAAGAAACTAAGTTTGGGACTTAGGAAAATGCCTCTTGTGAGTAGCTGGCAGTTTTTATTTTCATCTTTGCACTAACCTTTTCCAACAGGACCAGCCAGAAATAATGGGTACCTGGCAGCCCTCTGGGCTCCATTTGTTTGGTTTACAATGGACATCCTTTTGTTGAGTTTCCTCCTTAACTGACTGAAATCTTATTTTTCCTTTCATTTGTTTGCCTCTGTTTCAGGGGTTTTGTTCCAGGTTACTGGAGTTTGTTCAGTGGGGGAGGCAATTTGTTCAAAGGACTAGAGATTCTTCACTCACAGAGGAACTCTTCAGCCCCATTTGTTTTGATACATATAAGTGCATGCATTTACGTGTGTATATGATGGTGCCATAATGGGAAACTCAGATTCAGTTCCCAAAGGCAACTCTCTAGGTTACGTATTGCAAAATTGGAATGCTTTCAATTATGAACCTATGAAAGTTAAAAAAAAAAAAAACAGAAGGCAAAATCATGGTGTTTTTCTTTTTTTTTTAAAGATTGGCACCTGAACTAACATCTGTTGCCAATCTTCCTTTTTTTCCTTCTTCTTCTCCCCAAAGCCCCTCAGTATGTAGTTGTACATTCTAGTTGTAGGTCCTTCTGGTTGTGCTATGTGGGATGCCACCTTAGCATGGCTTGATGAGCACTGCCACGTCCCTGCCCAGGATCCGAACCAGGAAAACCCTGGGCCACTGAAGCAGAGTGCGCAAAATTAACCACTCACCCATGGGGCCAGCCCCTGAAACAAATGATTTAGATATATGAAAATGGGTAAGAGTTTTTGAGTGGAATAATTATGTTTTATGGTCTGTATACTTGAAAAGCAGCTTCCAAAATCTTTTTTGGCAACTTGAAACTTTAAAGTTTTGCTAAATTAGTGATAGAAATTTATTGAGTATCTAGGTCATTTCTACATAAGATAAAATATTAGAAATTGATTCCTAAGCATAGATCTGTCTGCCTTTGGTTTCTTATCTCAGAGAAACTGAAAGATGCTTAGGTTTATTGATAAACATGTTTTGTGTATGCTGGGGAATTTTCTATGAGAAAGTACATATTTCTGTATACAAGGAGAGTAAAATTTATGTTCTCAATAAAGATGGTAAAAAGGAACAGAAATATTTTTGTTAGCTTCATTAAGAAAGATAAATTTGTCCTAAACTACTAGGAAAGAAAAAAGAAAGAAAACATGGGACAAATTTTGAATGTAAAAAGTAAGTGACAGAAAGTTTGTGGAAGTGAAACCCTGAGGAGTTTTGTGCATGGTCAAGTTGGCTGAGATTTAAATGAATTCAATTAAACAAATGCATTTCAGTATCAAGGGTAAGCTGGAGAAAAATTAGAATTTGTCTTTCTCTCTCTTGAAAGGATGATCTTTTTGAACTTTTGGTCTGCTCTTAATAAAGAGATTACAGAGGGTTTTTCTTTTCTTTGAGTAAATCTACCTAGAGGACAGATAGTCTATGCTTTGTTAAAATAATTTCCTATGTTCAAATAGACTGAGATCTCTCTATTAAGGTTTGGGGTTTTTTTAACTATTTAAACTCTGTTTGCCTTTGACATCGTCTTTTGTAACCTTGATTGAACAGATAACCAAGCATTGTTTCCTATTTGACCAAGTGTTTTAAATTCTTTTGATATTTTTTACAAATTCTCTCAAGGTTCAAATCCTAGGTAAAGTCTTTCTTTTGACTTGAAAAGGAACTTTGAGAATTCCCAGTGGGCCCTGGGACTTCTCAAAGAATTTATTCTTTCTATAAAAAGAGATATTAAACTAACTAGACTTATTTGGTGTGTTAAATTACGTGGGAAGTATTGTCAAATAATGATGATAAATCTTCCTAGGTTATATTATGTGGGTAAATATTATTGATTAAGTGCTTTAAAAATTATATAATATTCCTAAAATCCTGATCTGTCTTGGTTATCAATCATAATTCTGGTCATTATCTCAAAGTGCTAGATGTCACAGAAATGGTCCCATGTCTTTGTCAATCGCCATTTTTGAATGTCTGGTTATTTGCACACAGTTGTTTTACTCTGATGTTTTTCATCTTTAGAGAGATTCGTAGAAAGGACTCTGACACTCTAGAATGCAAGTTTCTGATGAACTTTCAGACTATAAAACTGAGCTGGATAAGAAATTACAGAACTCTATCGGAGAAACTGATGGCCTCATAAAACTGCCAACAGAAGATCAAGATCAAGAATTAATTAAATGAGACTGATTAAATTGATGAGGATGTTTATAATTTTTATGACTTTTTCTTTGAAATACTGTTTTTTTAGATTTAAGAAAATGTTTTTCTCTTTTCTCTTAAGGAACAATGACTTATGGCAATTTGTAAGCAGAATTGAAGCATTTATCTTTTTCTCCCTTTCTGATCCCTCCAGAATTTGAAAACTCTTGATGAGTGAATATTCTTATTTCCATGGCAATATAGTTATTTGCATAAGTTCAACAAGAATCTGTTCTCCTTATAGCAGGACACAACTGGAAACACTGGTTATATTACCCACGCTTTGACTGGAATGTCTTATTTGAGAAAAACATGCATAAACTCACATATAACCAAACAATTTTAAGGGACAAGGATTGACTGTATGGAACAAATAGATCCACTTGGAAATATTGTCCTGGTACCTTGCTGACAGGGTTCCCAGCAACCTTACCAGGTAAGTAAAGAAGGTCACTTCCCTGGCAGGTGCAAGAATCTCAGGACATTTTGGAGACCTCAAAAAGAGAGGAATTCACCCAAATCTGTAGGCATTGCAGGAAGACTCTGATGACAAGTCCTTGGCTTGGCTTTCCTGGCCTTGAGAGGCCTTTAAAGTTCAATCTGAGATTCCCTGTGAAAAGTTCCAGCAAAGCGGATTTAAAGGATCCTATGTGATCAATTTATGTTCTTTCTGTACTTATGTAAATGATTGGGCCAAGTTTATTGAAACTAGACTTATTTATGAACCAATAAGTCTTAATTTGGGTATCTTTGAAAAATGAGGGTGATTTCAGAGAGAAAAATCATGTTTCAATAGAAACTATAATACACATTTGTGGATATTGGATTCTGGTTCTGTTCATTGTGTTTGCAATATCTGTTTTCCATCTGCAAACTGAAGCTGGACAACTTGATGTAAATTTAAGAGAGAACACCAAGATAGCCCATGTTTAGACAATCTTTATGCCTGTTGCTGTATAAGCCACTCAGAAAGTTTACCTGAGCACCTGATGACATCATCAGAGAAATTTCAAACTGCCGGTAATACTTTAACCCTGACATCTAGAAATCTTCTTCACTGGCTGTGCCCTGGGCTCTGGAATTGGTTTTGAATTTGCTCCAACCATTAACCTTGTTTTCTTTCTGTTTCTCTGGAAATGCTTCTTGTTAAGTATCTGGTTACTTGCGTATGCAATATAGGCCTAACTTCAGGAGACCCTTCCTGTGTTCTAGAGATGCTCCAAAAGACCCAGAGAGAACTCGAATTAAGGAACTAGATGCTGTCAGATGTTCCTCTGCATCATCTTTGTAGTGGAGACTGAATCCTATTAAAATCCTGGAAACACAAGTACCCAGAAGATCAAATTCATCCCTACTGGATGGGACAATAAGAGAAACGCCAAAGGGAACAGGAACCATGCCACAGAAGAACATCACCACCAGAATCACCCAAACCTTGGCTGGCTTCATACTCTACACACTGACTTCTCTGAATGGACAAGTGAACCTCTGCAGATCTCAAGTTGCTGTACAGCAAACAGTCCCCTAAAGATAAATAATGAATGACTCCCAGGTTCTTACCTTATTTGTTGGACTATTAAACAGCAGGCTATTTGGCTACATCAGATTTCACTTAAGATTCCAGGCCCTAACTTTGATTGGTTCACAAGCCTCTTCTCCTGGGTTCCCCCAAGGATTAAGGTCCACTATAGAGAGGACAGGAACAAACAGGAATTTTAAGAAAGACCAGTTCATTGAGCCTTCACCACAAACGCCAAATACTTAGGATGTACCCTGGGGAAGTAGAGACGAGAGAGCAACACCCTTCCTTCCCACTGGAAGAGCACACTGGGGGAGCAAGGCAAAGAGATAAGGACAAAAACTAACACTGCCTGGAGGATTATGGGAAGATGGCAGAGTAGGAAGCAAGAGGCATCAGTGCCCCAACCTAGAAAACAGGTGCACTGGCAGAATCTGTCTAATGTAACTATATGGGAGCTCTGGAGTCTGTTGAAGGCTTGCAACTTTCAGAGAAGGACTTGGACAGTAAATTGAGGTTAATTTTGGCCAATTTCAGCTCTTAACTCAATAGCAGCTACCCATCCCCCACCCCCAGCCATGTGGCAGGCAGCCATGCATGTATTTCTGGAGCAGCTTGCACACAGCTTCCAAGAGGCAGCATGGGCAAAAAAGACACTGTCCTCCAAATATTGGGGATCTATGCTCTGATCACTGACTGCTGTTTCTAATAACAGCAGTGCAGACAAAGAAGAAGGCAGCCAGTGCGGGTGCATGTCTCCCTGCTGTGTCAAGACTCTCCCTTTCAAGTTGAAGTGACTTCCAGGGGATTTAAAGGGCCAGTGTCCTTTTTGCCCCTTTGCATTTTTCTCTTTTTCCCCTTTTGGAGTTGCACATTAAAGACTAGCATATTCTAAAGCAACTGCATATGAGGGGAAAATTAGAAAGTGACCACACATGCCCAGGGAAAAGTGCAGACTCAGAAAAGACCTCAGAAAACCTTAATTTATGCCTCAGGCTGATCCTTGGCATAGAGATAGCCTACAACAAAGAAAAATAAAAACAATAACAACAACAAAACAGCAAGCCCCAGGGAAGGGGAAGAATTTGATTTTCAGAGATATCACATTATTAGATCCAAATGTCCAGTTTTTAACAAAAAAGTCACAAGGCATACAAAGACACAGGAAAATACAGCACATTCAAAAGAAAAAAATAAATCCACAGCAGCTGTCCCTGAAAAAGACCTGACGACAGATCTTTTAGACAAAGACTTTAAAACAACTGTCTCAAAGGTGCTCAAAAAACTAAAAGAAGATGTGAAGAAAGTCAAGAAAGCAGTATGAACATAACAGAGATATGAATAAAAAGACAGAAAACCTAAACGGAAGCCAAAAAGAAATTTTGGAGCTCAAAAGTACAATAACTGAAATGAAAATTTCGCTAGAGAGATTCAAAGGCAGATTTGAACAGGCCTACAAATCAACAAACTTGAAGACAGGACAATGAAATTATCAAGGCTGAGGAACAAAAAGAAAAACGATTGAAGAAGAGTGAATATAGCCTAAGGCACCTGTGGGACACTATCAAGCAGACCAACATATACACTGTAGAAGTCCCAGAAGGAGAAGAGAGAAAGGAGCAGAAAGAAAGTCTGAAGAAATAATGGCTGAGGGGCCGGCCACATGGCCGAGTGGTTAAGTTCACACGCTCTGCTGCAGGTGGCGCAGTGTTTTGTCAGTTCGAATCCTGGGCACGGACATGGCATTGCTCATCAAACCACGCTGAGGCGGCATCCCACATGCCACAACTAGAAGGACCCACAACTAAGAATATACAACTATGTACCAGGGGGCTTTGGGGAGAAAGAAAAAAAAATCTTTAAAAAAAAAAAAGAAAAAATGGCTGAAAACTTCCCAAATTTGATGCAAGACATGAATATAAACGTCCAAGTTGCTCAACAAACACCAAGCAAAATAAACTCAAAACGACTAACACCAAGACACATTATAATCAAACTTTCGAAAGCCAAAGATAAAGACAGACACTTGAAAGCAGCAAGAGAGAAGTAAGTTGTCACAAGGGAACCTCAATAAGATTACAGCAGATTTCTCATCAGACACTTTGGAGGCCAGAAGGTAGTGGGTCATATTCAAAGTGGTAAAAGAAAAACCTGCCAACCAAGAATCCTATATCTGGCATAAATATCCTTCAAATGAGGGAGAAATTAAGATATCCCCAGATAAACAAAAGCTGAGGGAGTTTGTTACCACTAGACCTATCTTACAAAAAATGTTCAAGGGAGTCTTGCAGGGTGAAATGAAAGGACAGTAGACAGTAACTCAAAGCAGATTGAAGAAAGAAAAATCTCAATAAAGGTAAATTCATGGGCAATTATAAAAGCTAGTATTATTGCAAGAACAATTTATAATTCTGTATTTTGCTTTCCACATGATTTAAGAGACTAATATCTTTTCTAAAAATTGTTAGTCTAAAAGTTAGTATTACTCTAACTTTAGTTTGTAACTCCACATGTTTCTTTCATAATTTAAAAGATTAATGCACTGGGGGCTGGCCCCGTGGCCGAGGGGCTGGCCCCGTGGCCGAGTGGTTAAGTTTGCACACCCCACTGCAGGCAGCCCAGTGTTTCGTTGGTTCGAATCCTGGGCGCGGACATGGTACTGCTCATCAAACCACGCTGAAGCAGCGTCCCACATGCCACAACTAGAAGGACCCACAACGAAGAATATACAACTATGTACCAGGGGCCTTTGGGGAGAAAAAGGAAAAAATAAAATCATTAAAAAAAAAAGATTAATGCATTTAAAAGATTAGTTTATGTTTGGGGCACACAATGTGTAAAGATGTAATTTTGTGACATCAACAACCAAAAGGGGTGGGACAGAGCTGTATACAGGCAGAGTTTTTGTATGTTATTGAAGTTAAGCTGGTATAAGTTCAAATTAGAGTGCTATAACTTGAGAATGTTAAATGTAATTCCCATAGTAAACCCACAAAAAAAACAGCTAGAGAATATACACAAAACGAAATGAGAAACATTTCACTACAAAAAAATCAAATAAACACAAAAGAAGTCAGTAAGGCAGGAAATGAAGAACAAAAAAGCTGTAACAATATGAAAAACAAATAGCAAAATAACAGTAGTACATCCTTATTAGAAATTACTTTAAACATAAATGGATCAAAATCTCCGATTGAAAGACAGAGATTGGCAAAATGGAAAAAAACACATGATTCAACTATATGCTGTCTACAAGAGACTCACTTTAGATCCAAAGATATAGACAGATTGAAAGGAAAAAGATGGAAAAACATATTCCATGCAAACAGTAACCAAAGAGAGCAAGGATGGCTAGACTAATAGACTTTAATTAAAAAAAGTTTACAAGAGACAAGGAAGGATTTTATACATTAATAAAAGGTTTAGTAAAGCAAGATATAACAATCATAAACACTTATGTACCTAATAACAGACCAGCAAAATACATGAAACAGAAACTGACAGAATTGGGGGCCAGTCCCATGGCCTACTGGTTCAGTTCAGCGCACTCCACTTTGGCAGCCCACGTTCCATTCCTGGGCATGGACCTACACCACTAGGTGGCAGCCATGCTGGAGCAACAACCCACATACAAAACAGAGGAAGACTGCACAGACATTAGCTCACGGTGACTCTTCCTCAGGAAAGAAAAAAAAAAACTGACAGAATTGAAGGGAGAAATAGACAGCTCTACAATAGTAGTTGGAGACCTCAATACTCCACTGTCAATAATGAACAGAACAACCAGACTAAAGAGAAGTAAGGAAAGAGAAGACTTAACACAAAAAACCACCCAGATCTGACAGACACATGCAAAACACTCCACCCAACAACAGCATACATATTCTTCTCAAGTGCACACAGGACATTTTCCAGGATAGACCATATGTTAGGCCACATATTAAGTCTCGATAGATATTCAAAGATAGTTATCATACAAAGTATCTTCTCCAACCACAACAGGATGAAGTTAGAAATCAATAACAGAAGTAAAAACTAGAAAAGTCACAAAATTGTGGAAATTAAACAACACACTCTTAAACCAAGGGATCAAAGAAGAAATCACAAGGAAATTAGAAAATACTTAGAGACAAATGAAAATAAAACCACAACATACCGAAACATGTTGTGAAATATAACAGTGTTATGTGAAATACTAAAAGTAGTGTAAGGGGAAAATCTATAGCCATGAACACTTACATTTAAAAACGAGAAAGATCTCCAATCAACAACCTAACTTTACAATTTAAGGAACTAAAAAAAGAAGAAACTAAACCCAAAGCCAGCAAAAGGAAGGAAATAATAGAAGATCAGAGCAGAGATAAATGCAATAGAGAATAGAAAAACAATAGAGAAAATCAATGAAACCAAAAGTGGGTTCTTCAAAAATATCAACAACTTTTAGCTAAACTAAGAAAAAAGACCGAAGATTCAAATTACTAAAATCAGAAATGAAAGTGGGAATATTACTACTGAGTCTACAGAAATGAAAAGGATTATAAGAGAGTACTATGAACAAGTGTACACCAGCACACTGGATAACCTAGAGGAAACGGACGAATTCCTAGACACACAAAACCTACCAAGTCTAAGTCATGGAGAAATAGAAAAACTGGATGGAACTCTAACAAGTGAGGAGGTTGAATCAGTACTTAAGATTCTTCCAACAAAGAAAAGCCCTGGAATTGATGGCTTCACAGGTGAATTCTACCAAACATTTAAAGAATTAATTACCAGTTCTTCTCAAGCTTTTCCAAAAAAGTGATGAGGAAGGAACACTTCCTGACTCATTTTATGAGGCCTCATACCAAAGTCAGACAAAGACACTAGAAGAAAATTACAGACCAATATCCCTTATGAACACTGATGCAAAAATTCTCAAAAAAATCATAGGAAACAAAATTCAGCAGCATATTAGAAGGAGTATACACCATGACCAAGAGGAATTTTTTTCCTAGAATGGAAGGATGGTTAAACATACAAAAATTGACCAATGGATGTTAACTAGACTTATTGTGCTGATCACTTCACAATATATACAAATATTGAATCACTATGTTGTACACCTGAAACTAATATAATATTATACGTCAATTATACCTAAAGAAAAAAACGCAGCCGACAGTTAACAGTGTTCTGGTTTGGAAACTTAAGTTGACTTAGCTCTACATTTACTCTACATTTAGCACTTCCCCACTACACATCCCTCCATCCAATTCTCAACTTGCTTCAGAGTGATCATTTATGTGCATGTGTGACTCCATAATTTGAAGGGCAAGAATTGGATCTTGATCACCTGTGCATTCCATTAGCCTGGTGCTTAACAGAATGTGCAATTAACAATTTTATAAAATAGTAAAAGCCATCACAATTTGCCCCAAATTTAATTTTACAGCCACTTCCTGTGTTATTCTCTATACACTCTTCACTCCAATTATACTGGATTAATGCTGCTACAGAGCCTGGAACAACCCTAATACTGTACACAACCTTGTGAAATAAATGTACTATAGTCATATTGGGACAAATGGAAAAACATAACCCATGATGCCTGCTCACACACATTCCACTCCCATATAGAAGATGCTCAATAAATGCAAGCTCAATAAATAAACACCTGAGTGGGAATGGTAGATGACATTCACATCTTCTGAGGGTCAACTATATGCAAGAGATTATGCTATGTATATTATATATGTTAAATATGTTCCTCACAACATAAAACTCATAATATGTTCATACAACTGAACAACATAAAACAAACAATCCAATTAAAAAATGGGCAAAGGATCTGAACAGACATTTTTTCAAAGATATACAGATGGCCAACAGGCACGTGAAAAGATGTTCAACATCACTAATTATTAGGGAAATGCAAATCAAAACTACAATGAGATATCACCTCACGCCCCTAAGAATGGCTATAATTACCAAGACAAGAAATAACAAGTGTTGGAGAGGATGTGGGAAAAAAAGGAACCCTCACACACTGCTGGAGGGAATGTATACTGGTGCAGCCACTATAGAAAACAGTATGGAGATTCCTCAATAAATTAAGAATAAAACTACCATGTGATCCAGCTATTCCACTTCCGGGTATTTATCTAAAGAACACAAAAAAACAAATGCAGAAAATATATGCACCCCTATAGTTCACTGCAGCATTATTCACAGTAGCAAAGACATGGAAACAACCTAAATGCCCGTCAGTGAGTGGATGGATAAAGATGTGGTGTATATACACACAATACTACTCAGCCATAAGAAAAAGATGAAATCTTGTCATTTGCAACAACACGGACAGACCCTGAGGGCATTATGCTAAGCAAATTAAGTCAGATGGAGAAACTCAAATACTGTATCATTTCAATCATAAGTGGAAGATAAAAACAACAACAAACAAACACGTACATACAGAGATTAGATTGGCGGTTACCAGAGGGGAAGGGGGGAGGGAGGAGAGTGAGGTGATGGGACACATGCGCATGGTAACAGATGGTAATGAGTCTTTGGGTGGTGAACATGACATAGGCTACACAGAAATCAAAATATAACGATTTTATAGAATCACCTGAAATTTATATAATTAAACCAGTTACCTCAATTAAAAAAACCCATAATATGCTATACATTTGCTCTATATAATATTTTCCACAAAGGCAATTGATTATTTCTACACTGTCTATTTTCTCAACTAGGATAAAAGCTTCATAAAGATAGGAATCTGCCTTTCTTGCTCCTTTCTCCATTTCCAGGGCCTGTCAAAACATCTGGCATACAGCAGGCATTGAGCAAATATCTATTTGTTCAGGATTGAATTCAGTCAATAGACACGTTGAATAAATAGTCCTAAGAGCTAAGTATTATTATTTCAAGATTTACTGATGAGAAAACTAGAACATTAAATGACTTGCCCAAAGTAACCTAGCTAGAAAGTGGCAGAACTAGATTTAAGTGCACAGTTTTTCAACATTCAATCCAACACTTGCTTATCCTTGGTGCCCAATAACGAAGAAGTGCTGTAGCCCAGAGCACTTCTTCAATCCCTTATCAGCTTCTCACAAGGAAACTTTAGCAAGCTTCATCATAGTTTCTTCTTAAAGATAATGAAAAAGTGATACTAAATGCACGATTAAGGTTATTCCTGGCTTTTTAAATGAATAAGAGGTGCAGCATATTCATCTTCTGGGCAGCAGTGTGGAAAGTTCAGAGACCAGTTTTGGCAAACTGACTGAGCAATTACTGATCCTTTTAGTTATGTGTTGATAGGCCCTGAATTATTTCCATTTGCACTTTAGTTCTACTTTCTACATGTTGCAAATTGATCATGTTCTTGACATACCTAACTTTATCATCAGGGTCTCATTTATAGTATCTGAAGACAATCAGATAATTGTTGATACATATCTGTAAACAATAACGGCATGAGAATGAAGCCTTTTGGGGGGCATGAAGCACAATAGAGTCGTGTGCCAAAATAGTCAGTGACGGACCACATATACGACAGTGGTCTCATACGATTAGTACCATATAGCCTAAGTGTGTAGTAGGCTATCCCATCTAGGTTTGTGTGAGTATACTCCATGATGTTCGCACAATTATGAAATCACCTAAAGATACATTTCTCAGAACATATTCTCATCATTAAGCGATGCATGATTGTACATGTGTTTGATGTTTGTTTTCTATGACCCAGCATCAATCCCTTGAGATGAAAAATGGTATTATTTTTTTCTTTGCTGAGGAAGATTCTCCCTGAGCTAACATCTGTTGCCAAACTTCCTCTTTGCTCGAGGAAGATTTGCCCTGAGCTAACATCTGTGCCAATCGTCCTCTATTTTGTATGTGGGTCACCGCCACAGGATGGCAGCCAATGAGTGGTGTAGGTCCACACCTGGGTGCCAAACCCACACTGCCTAAGTGGAGTGTGCTGAACCTAACCACTAGGCCACGGGGCCAGCCCCAGGAAAGTGACTTCATTAAACTTTTCCAATCAGACAATTTTTCACCAGATTTGTTACACACAGATTTAGGTAATACATTATCCTGCTATGGTTAAGTTCACATAGTTCATCAAAAAAAAAAGAAAAAAAAATTGATCAATGTCATGGGCCACATTAACAGAATTAAGGGGGTAGGAGGTGGCACAGTGCTTAGGTTCATGTGCTCCACTTTGGCAGCCCAGGGTTTGTGGGTTCGAATCCCAGATGCAGAACTAAGACCACTCGTCAAGCCACACTAAGGAGGCATCCCACATAAAGTGGAGGAACACTGGCACAGATGTAAGCTCAGCAACAATCTTCCTCAAGCAAAAAGAGGAAGATTGGCAACAGATGTTAGCTCAGGGACAATCTTCCTCACAAAAAACAAAAAGAAAGTAAGTAACAGAATTAAGGGGTGAAAAAACTACATGATCATATCAATTGATGAAGAAAAAGCATTTGACAAAATTCAACACTCTTTCATAATAAAAACACTCAACAAATTAGGGATAGAAGGAAACTACCTCCACATAATAAAAGCCACATATGAAAAACCCACAGCAAACATCATACTCAGTGGTGAAAGACTGAAATCTTTTCCTCTAAGATCAGGCAAGGCAAGGGTGCCCACTTTACTCTTATTCAACATAGTACTGGAATTTCTAGCCAGAGCAATTAGGCACAAAATAAAAAGAAGAAAGAAAGGAAGAAAAGTCATACAAATACGAAAGGAAGTAAAATCATATGTTTGCAGATGATATGATCTTATATCTAGAAAACTCTAAAGATTCCACACACAAAAAAACCTGTTAGAATAAATGAATTCAGCAAAGTAGTAGGATACAAAGTCAACACACAAAAAACAGTTCTATTTCTAGACACTAACAATGAAGAATCTGAAAAGGAAATTATGAAAACAATTCCATTTACAATAGCATAAAAAAGAATAAAACACTTAGGAATTAATTTACTCAAGGAGGTGAAAGACTTGTACAATGAAAACTACAAAACATTACTGAAAGAAATTAAAGAATACATAAATGAAAACGCATGCCATATTCACAGATTGGACGACAATATTGCCAAGATGTCAATACTACTTAAAGTGATCTACAGATTTAATACAATCCCTTTAAAAATCCCAATGCTTCTTTTTGCAAAAACTCATCCTAAAATTCGTATGGAATCTCAAGGGACCCCAAAGAGTCAAAATAATCTTAGAAGGAAAAAAAGAAAAAAGAACAAAGCTGGAGGACTCATACTTCCTGATTTCAAAACTTTCTACAAAGCTATAGTAATCAAAACAGTGTAGTACTGGCATAAAGACAGACATACAGACCAGTGGAACAAAACAGAGCCCAGAAATAAACTCTTGCATATATGGTCAAATGGTTTTTGACAAGGGTGCCAAGACCATTCAATGGTGAAAGGACAGTCTTTTCAACAAATGGTGCTAAGAAAACTGGATATCCACATGCAAAAAAATAAAATTGGTCCCTTATCTAACACCATACACAAAAGTTAACTCAAAATGTATCAAAGACTTAAATGTAAGACCTAAAACTATAAAATTTTTAGACGAAACATAGGGCAAAAGCTTCATAACATTGGATTTGGCAATCATTTCTTGGATATGACACCTAAGGCACAGGCAACAAAAGAAAAAACAGACAAACTGGACTTCATTTTAAAATTTTGCACATCAAAAGACACTATCCACAGAGTAAAAAGGCAACCCACAGATGGGATAAAATATTTGCAAATCATATATCTGATAAGGGATTAATATCCAGAATATACAGAACACTCCTAAAACTCAACAACAAAACAACCCAATTCAAAAATGGGCAAAGGACTTGACATTTCTTCAAAGAAGGTATACAAATGGCCAATAAGCACATGAAACAATGCTCAACATCACTAATCATTAGGGAACTGTAAATTAAAACTACAATCATTTTATATTAAGTCACCATACACCCATTAGGACGGCTACTATCAAAAAAACAGAAAATAAGTGTTGGTGAGGATGTGGAGAAACTGGAACCATAGTGCACTGTCAAAGGGAATGTAAAATGGTGCAGCCACTGTGGAAAACAGTATGGAGGTTCCTCAGAAAATTAAAAACAGAATTACCAAATGATCCAGCAATTCCACTTGTAGGTAAAGATCAAAAGAATTGGAAGCAGAGTCTCAAAAAGATATTTGTACACCCATGTTCACAGCAGCAGTGTTATTCACAATAGCGGAAATGTGGAAGCAACCCAAGTGTCCATCAACAGATTAATGGATAAGCAGAATGTAATCATACAATGGAGTATTATCCCGCCTTAAAAAGGAAGGAAATTCTGACACATGCCACAACACGGACGAACCTTGAGGACATTATGCTAAGTAGATAAGCCAGTCACAAAAAAGACAAATACCAGGGGCTGACCCCATGGCCTAGTGGTTAAGTTCGGCATGCTGTGCTTCAGAAGCCACATTCCATTCCCAGGTGCAGACCCACACCACTCAGTGGTGGCGACCCACATACAAACCAGAGGAAGACTGGCACAGATGTTAGCTCAGGGCAAATCTTCCTCAAACGAAAAGAGAACATTTGGCAACAGATGTTAGCTCAGGAAGAACTATCCTCAGCTTCTCTGACCAACCCCAGAAAGATATAGGGGTAAGCAAAAAATATGTAACTGTATAAGATACCAGATCCTTAAACTGCACCTTAAATAATTAAAAATCCTAAAACAAAATCTCCATGTCAGGAATGAAAGGACCAGTAATACCAGGAGTACAGACCTGGTTCTGTCTGGGTCCTGGTTACAGGCTGTGGGGCCATGGGATGCCAGGGACACATGTGGGCTGAACACCAATGGCCACCAGACTGCAAGTAGAGTCCTGCTCTGGTCTCCACTCTGCACTTGTCTACAACTCCCGGTGTCCACAATACTAGGACCAGTGACACAGATCAGGCAACTTCTAAATTTTCCTTCTGCCCTGATGAGCTACGATCCACCTTCCCCAGGAAGAGGGAGAGAGCTAGAGTGAGGGAGACAACTGGCTTCTAGAGGCATTTTAAAATGACGTGGATGAGAAAATACTGGCAACATGATATTAAGTAGAACTGTACAGACGGCATGAACTCTACCATGCCAAGTGTATACATACTCTACGCGTAAAGGAAAGACAGGAGGGAAGCATGCCAAGAGATTAACACTGGCTATCCCCGAGCTGTGGAATTACAAAGATCATTTTATTCTTTATTCTTTCCTCTATTTTTCAGATATTCAAAATTACTTTCATAATTAGAAAAAAAGGCACGTCTGTTTTTCACTCTAAAATCTGTCTGTGGGGCCAAGCCTGGAAGCGAAAACCCTCTTTTGCAGGCTACTCCCTTTGCAAGCCTAGTTTCTTTCCTGGGAAAACCTAAACAATAGCTATGAGCCAAGCGAGATAGCAAACACAAGAGTTCACCCAGATGTTTGAGGAGCTTCCAAATAGCTGTTATAGAAAAACACTGTGGGACCGGCCTGGTGGCATAGTGGTCAAGTTTGCGTGCTCCGCATGCGCAGCCCAGGGTTCGCAGGTTTGGATCCCAGGCACGGACGTACACACTGCTCATCAAGCCATGTTGTGGTGGCATCCCACATACAAAATAGAGGAAGATTGCCACAGATGTTAGCTCAGCAACAATCTTGCCCAAGCAAAAAGAGGAAGATTGGCAACAGATGTTAGCTCAGGGCCAATCTTCCTCACCAAAAAATAAAATAAAATGATGTCTTTTAAAAAAAAGAAAAGTACTGTTACTCTTGCTCCTGGTCTGAATGTTTACGGTATCTCATACAGACTGACATAACATCAGTGACAAGGACGAGAAGGAGGGAAAACAAGGATTCAGGTCTGTTACCAGATCTTCTGGTAGGCACTGCATTGTCATCACTCCCAGCAGAGGAGAGGTGTTTCTACTGAAAGATACATTCACGACTGGGGCTGAAAGGGACCCCAGAACACAACAGGGGTTCACATGGCCCAGAACCCAGCACGAAACAAACACACTTGAGAACCCGAGAACACATACACACACCAGGAGCCTATACTCATGTACTACACACACACATATCCCAGAACCCAATGTCTGTGCAAACAATGCAGAACCCAACATGAACACAAGCAAACACAGTCTTCCATGTGCACACACACCCCTCAGAACCCAAGAAAGACACAGACAACCCTCAGAACCCAACAGGTACACACATCCCTGAGAACCCAACACGGGCACTCACACTCTTCAAAATCTAACACGAAAGCGGACCCCTCAGCATTGAACACACACACACATCCCTTAGAACCCCAAACAGGCACAAACCAGAGACCCAAGTTGGGCAAACAAACCCCTCAGAACCCAAAATGGTCACACACACCTAAGACCCAACACGGACACACTCCCCTCAGAACCACTCCAATACAAAACCTTCAAACCCAATACGGGCAAACACACCACTCAGAACCAAACACAAGCACACACATACCTGATATACCACACAGGCACACACCGCACAACCCAACACGGACACATACCGCTCAAACCCAACACAGGCACACAAACCCCTTAGAACCCATAGGGGCACACACACCCCTCAGACCCAACATGGGAGCAGATCCCTCTGAACCCAACACAGACAGACAACCGTCAGATTCGACACTGACACACACACACATCCATCAGAATCCAACAGGGAAACACACAACACACAAACAGACGTCTCAGAATCCAACATGGGCGTACACAGCCCTCAGAACCTAACACTGATAAACACCCCTCAGGACCCAAAAGAGGCACGCATAGTCCTCAGACCCAAAACAGACACATAAAACCCTCAAAACCATCACAGACAAACTTCAGAACCAACAAACACACACCCCTCAGAACCCAAAACAGGCACACATCCCCAGAGTCCAAACAGGCACACATACCCCTCAGAACTCAAAATGGGCGAGCGTGCACACACACACACACTCCTCAAACCCAACAAAGAGGCATATACCCTTCAGAAACCAGCACCACACACACCCCTCAGAACCATATTGGAGTACATCCCTCAGACCAACACGGACACATACCCCTCAGAACAAACACAGACACACAACCCTTAGACCCTAGACAGGCACATACACCCTTCAGAACCCAAAACTTACACACATGTACCTCAAACCAACACGAGAGCAGACAGCTCAAAACCTAAAACACAAAGACATCCTTCAGAACCCAAACTACACACATACCCCTCAGAAACCAAAATGGGCACACAAGACTCAGACCCAACACAGCGTCAGACACAACAGTCAGAACCAACACAAACTCAACCCTGCAGTACCAACGTGGGCACACGACCCTCAGACCCAAAATGGGCACACACACCCCTCACAACCAAAATGGGAGCACACCCCTCAGAAGCCAACACACACACACACCTCTCAGTACCTACTCAGACACCAAACCCTCAGAACCAACACAGGCACACACCCCTCAGAACCAGCCTGGGTACATACCCCTCACCCCATCATGGATGCATAACCCTCAGAACCAACACACGCACGCATACCCCTCAGACACACTGGCACACACCCCTCAACCCTAGAGAACTCACCACAGGAGCAGGCACACCCCCAGACTCTACACAGGGGCACACACACCTCAGAACCAATATGGGCACACACACCCCTCAGACCAACCACAAGGACACATCACTCAAACCCAACAAGCGCAAACACAACCCTCAGAACCCAATATGAGCACACACCCATCATGCCCAAAATGGGCACACACTCCTCAGAACCCAACAAGGATCCACACCTCAAACCAACAGGACACACTCCCCTCAGAACCAACATGGACACATAACTCTGGGAACCCAACACAGGCACAAGCCCTCAAACAAACATGGACACACACCCCTCAGAACCAACACAGGCGCACACTCCTAAGATCCCAACGTGGACACACAATCAACAGAACCAACACAAGCATACACCCCTGAAAACCAACAGTGACACAAAACCCTCAAACCCAGGACAGGCATATGCACCCTTCAGAATCCAACAGGAGTACACAAACTTCTCAAACCCAACAGGGACACACACACACCCCTTAGAACCCACACAGACACAAACACCCTTCAGGACTGAACACAGGCAGACACAGCCCTCAGACCCAACATGGGAGCAGA